>NC_056748.1:624074371-624194371 GCF_019279795.1 Protopterus annectens | reverse complement strand
CTCAGTCTTTTACATTTTTTACACTTTTTACACATGAATCTCAAACCTGATCCAGCAAGTACAGCTTTGATTGATCCCATTGCTGCTAAGCATGTAATTCCTATCTTACCCTTTATGTTAAGCATGGGAAAATTATTGGTGGGTATGGGGGAAGTGTGTTTACTTCATGTCTGATTTTCAGAATTTTGAATTGTCAGGCTTGTATGTTTTGATAAATTGTGAAAGTATGAGGAATGTTTTATCTGAAGTTTCTTCTTGAGGAAAAAAAACTGTTTTAAATAACTGTTTGTTCTATGTAAAGGTCACAACTTATTGTTTGCAGTGTGTACAAGTTTGTTGATGCTTTTTCTAGGGCTATGGCCACTGATACTTTATTGAGGTTTGCATAGATTCATTGGTGGGTACTAGGCTATCGCCCTGGGGCCTATATAAGCCTAGCCAAAAATGTTCCCTGGCTTTTTTCACCCGAGAAAGTTATTTTCCTGTGCCCCTGTCTAGCAGAGCCAGAGAAGTGATCCCCGTGGTGAATTTCCTGTTTCCCATCCAATTGTCGAGATTTTTCTTAGGGGGCTAATGAGGAGCTTTGCTTGACATGAATGGGTAGTCTGTTCCAGAACATGGGAGGTCTTTGGGACAGGAATCTATCCCTCCATGTTCTGTATAATGTGGTGGCAAGGTTTAGGTCCCTGGAGCGTGTGACTTGGAGGGATTGGGGTTTCTTTAACTGTAGCATGTCCAACAGATCTGGGTTTGACATGGCTTTGTATGTTAGGCAGAGAGGTCGCCTCTGAGTAGGCAATAAGCGAAGGAGTAGAGGTGGAGTATTTTGAGATGGTCTGCGTATGGCATCTGTTAGAGACCGGTAATCCTCTTAGTGAGGTATTTTTGTGGCCTTTCTAGTTGTAGATGTTTTGCGAGGTGCATGCCAAATGGGGCATTGTACTCCGTAATGAGTCTGATGAGGGATGAGTAGTGAGGAACAATTACTTCTTTTTTTTCTGGAAGTGAACCGCTTTGTGAAGGTGCGCCATGAAGAAAGATTTCCTGACTACTGTGGCAATGTGATTATCAAAGGAGAGACTACTGTCCACCTGTGTCCTAAGGTCTCATCACACTTTCAGTGTTTAATAGTCTACCGCCTATGTGGTAGTTCATGGGTACAGTGTTTTTCCCAAAGGGGATGATAGTGCACCTCATGGCATTGAGCTTGAGGCCATGACTTTGACACAATGCATCAGTCTCAGTAAGGCCCCTTTGTAGAAAGTCCACATCATTAGACGATTTTGTTATGGCACCTAGTTTGCAGTCATCTGTGAACTTCATTAGCCAAATACCTGCTGCATTAGCCTGGACGTCTGAGAAGTAGGTGGCAAATAGGAGACGACCCAGGACTGAGCCCTGTTGTACTCCACTTATCACTGGTCTGAAGTTGGATTTTGTAGTCTGCTACTTTCACTGTGTGGGTTCTGTGAGTGAGCGAGTTGGCCACCCATCTTGTGACATTGGGATTTATGCCCAGTCTAGTGAGTTTATCTATAATTCGAGTGGGGGGATGGTGTTGAAAGACTTGGCGAGGTCAAAATAGGCGGTGTGCACCACCTTACCCTCATCCACAGCACTGGTGACTGCTTCAAAGAAGTCGATCTGTATTCTCAGAACATCCCAGCTGATAAATTTAAATTTTAAAATTCTCCCTTGAATAGAAATTGTTTCACCCCTCTGCTGCAGATATGATCAAAAATGTGATGAAAGGGTCAAGCTATTCCAGGGAATCTCTCTAAAATTTTCAGCCCTCCTTTTCTAAGCTGTCCAAGGGATTTTTTTCATCTACTCATCTAATTTTGGCAAAATAAAGCATAAACAATCTCAACAAAATACAGATAGACATTTAAGAAATGGCAGTAGAGTTCCAAAAAGTCTCAAACCTCCTTAAACCAAGAACAGTCCAACTCTGACTTTTCGAGACCTTGTGAACTTCCACCGTGGCCTGTTTTTTTTTTTTTTTTTTTTTTTCAGAAATTCTAAGTCTCTATTTTTCCCTTTGGCAGATGGTTTTAGGCAAATCGGTTCTGAAAATCTTTCATCAAGGTTACAGATGGCAGTGGGGAGAAATTCCTGCTTTCCAGGAGGTCATTCCATATTCTCCAGATCAGACTGTTTTCACCAGTTCATCACATGGTGTTCCAGAGAGTGATGGAACCAGTTTATCATCAAGTGGGAAAGGGTTTTTATTCAGTGATACTAGTGACAAAGAAATAACATTCTTGGAGAACAGTTCTGGATCTATCTTTTCTAAACCCATTTGTTATGGTGCCAAAATTCAAAATGATGTCACTTCATAACCGGTTACCTCTTCTTTCTCATAAGTTTCCTGGTAGCACTAGACTTACCAGATACTTATCAGATCCCTATTCATCCAGACTTTGTCTAGATAAAAGCACTTCATCTAACAGATGTAGGAGACCCTCTGTGTCTGATGTCCGCCTTGTGGGAGGATTAGACACCTTGTTGAAGTTTATTCAGTTAAGTAGATAGACGGACAAGTGTTCTTGTTCTAATATATGGCGTTCAACAGGTTAGTTATTTAAAGTCAGTTACAGACAATGGTGGGAGGGTCCCAGGATCTAATTAGAGGAAAATCTGAGGGGGAAAAACAAGGAGCCAATCCCAAAACTTAGAGGTTAGCCCCTTATTTGAATATTCATGAAAGTCCCTTGACTTCTCATTCTTGATAAATTTTTTTTTAATTTTTAACAATAAAAAAATAAAAATACATAAAAAGTTATCAACTAAGAATGAGAAGCCGCTGTGGTGCAGCAGTTAGCGTTGTCACCTCACAGCGAGGTTCTCCCATTCTATTCTCGGCTGGAGAGCCTTCTGTGTGGAGTCTGCATGTCCTCCACGCAGTTGAGTAATAAAGACATTGCAGTAGGTGTGAGCGTGAATGGGCGTGCCTTCGTTGAAGGTTCGGTGTCGGGCTGGCAACTTGGCACTGTAAAAAAAAAAAAAAAATTCACTGCCAGTCATGAGCGGACCAGAGTTCCGCTGTGACGACCCCTAACTGGGAAAAGCCAAAAGTCTTTTTTTGTTTAATTTTTAACAAACAAAAATCACAACACACAATGAGCTACCACTGTAGAACTATTTTTAAGAAAACACTTTCTACTCAGCTTAATCATGTCCATCTAATAGTGGTTTGTGGAGTGGTTTACTGTTAATTGAAATTGCCTGCTTTTATGAAGCTATTATCAGAATTTGTTAAGCCTGTTTTGTATCGCATGCAATGCAAGAGGCGTATGCCTTTGTAGGGCTCATATTCCTTGAAGCTAATTATAAAAGCTTTATTACAGAACTTTTTCCAGTCTGACTTGTCCTTGTTAATGTTTGTATCACGTGTAATATACAAAGCTGTGCTCACTACAGAACTTTTTCCAGTCTGACTTGTCCTTGTTAATGTTTGTATCACGTGTAATATACAAAGCTGTGCTCACTTTACAGGGCTCATATTTCTTGATGTATGTCATGAAAGACTAATCTCTTGCTTGGGAAAATGGATTACATTGCCTGCTTATAAGAGGCTCATACACATGACTAATGTGGCCAGTCCCCATTCTTCTTCCTGATGAAGATGGCCATTTATGCAGGAGAGGTAGTCACTTGAACCCACAATTGGTGACACATTTTTTTGAAAAATACATGCATCCAGAGGAATAGCTTACAGTGGAAATAAGTCACAATGCTAATTTTTTACAGAACACTTGGATGTGTACAAGTAGGACGAAAAATACAAGTACAAATTGAGAACGCGGAACCTTTTGTATAGGCTTGTTGTGGTCATGGAATAAAAATCCACCAAGTGGTGAACTGCAGGGTATACAAAACCTTAAAGGACTGCTACGGATAAATGATGAAAAAAAACTTGTCTAGTCATGCTTTTCTGCTCCTCCCAAAGCTGCTTTTAAACAAAAAAAAAAGTATGCATTCTTAAATTTATTTTTTTCTTCTGTCTGCCCTCATGGAGGCAGACATCCTGATTGTGAGTATTTTCCCTTGAAAGGCTAAATCTGTCCCAAAATACAGTCTGACAGCCCCGATTTGTGAGAACAACTAGCCCTACCTTTTGTCAGATCAGGCTTCCATTCACTTAGAGTGGAAAGCCTGAAAAATATTGCCAAGTTTAACAGTCGGTAGATCAATTGTCATTCACTGTTCTGCATTGAGTTTTACAAATGTTGTTGATCTTCGTGTTTCACTGTTGCAGTCATCACCTGTGGGTTATCCCTGCTGTGGTAGCCCTCGGCCAGCCCAAATACCAGAGTCATTTTTTTTTGCATCGGCTGCCATCGCCTGTAGTCTGTCAGGTCATCAGTGCTGTAAAGCAAGGCAGCTAACGTCATTACATCAGTCTTTATTGCCATGGTGCCTGTAACAAAAGCAGTTCGCATGAGTGCCGGTCGGTCACTACCAAAAGTTGGATTTCAGCTGAAAATGTCTAAAACTATGTACCCCATTGGGGATCCTTTTTTCTTGCACTAACTGATGTCCGAAAAAGTTAACAATTGTCTCACTTGTGGAAATCAGATCCAACAAAGAGACTTCCATTCTTACTGCTTCACTTATTTAAGCCCAGACCACGACGTCCCCCGTTGCCGCTTCTGTGCCCTCTTCAATGCGAGAACCATTTGCCATAGAGCTTTTTGTAGACAGTTTTCGTGTTCCATCATCTCATTCTGATATGGAATCCGTCAGCCAACAATCTGTGGACATTCCGAAAAAACGTAGAGATAAAGACAGAGAGACCACACAAGGCTAAGCCTTCTGATGACTGTACCGCTAAGCAGGTTGTTGGTTCTCCAGAATTCATTGAGGTGTTTTCGCAGCCCATGATGCTCAATTCGATGTCTACACAGGCCTCTACCGAGACCCTATGCTGCAGAAATCTTAATAGTCTTCTGAGCCTTTGTCTGTCTCTGCCTTATTTGGGTCTGGAGCCACGACGCAGGCACTGGCTTCCGAGGAGGCTTTTTGCACTACCAACTAGACAAAAACAGACGTCTTAGCATCCAACTACCATTTCTCTCAGACCGGATTCTCTCAGGCCTAGAAGTCAAGGCCACTCCTAGGATATCTGCTTCTAGCCACCATCTTGCTACTGCTCCACCACCCCAAGCACAAATGCTTAAAATGGCAGAGGATCTCATCTCCCTTATCTGGGGTAGTCAGGCCACAACTTCTAAAAGGAAAATGCACCATTCTCCAGAAATTGACAGAACAGAATTCTGAGGAATCTGACTATTCAGTTTTTGAGGAGGAACAGCATCCCTTAACTGCTTATGAGGATTCAGATGCAGAGGAAAATCCATCCCTTCTGCCTCCCCTCCAGAGGACCCTTCCTTTGGGGAATCCTTCACTCCCTCAGGGAACATTTCCAATGGGAATCTCAGGACTTCCCACAGTCTGAGTTTCTGGACCTGCCCCAGCACAGACCCCTGGCCACGCCCCCTATTTTAAGTGGTGGATGATGTTTTCCATGAATCCAGCTTAGCCCCTAACGCCCTCCCTCCTGCTCCCAGTAAACCTGACTGGTATTAGAGAACTGGATTCTCACAAATACCTGTACAGAAGTCCTGCTGCAGACCCAGAGTTCATTACACAATGACTTAAAGGAGCTAAGACTAGTTCTGACAAGAATCGTATTCCTTTTGACAAGGAATCCAAAGCTCTGGACAGATGGGGTAAAAAAGTATACACCTCTGCAACCTTAGCCATCAGAGCACTCAGTTGTCCGTTCCGTATGTTAAAATATCAACACACTTTGGAACTATTAAAACAGAAGATTGCTACTTTACTTAACTGTGCCACTTCAAAAGAGTTAGCAGATTTACTGTATTCTGCTTATCGGTGGCCAAACACTCATTATAATGTGGATATGACACCCTAGAAGCTTCTAGCAGGGCAGCAGTGACCAGATCTGTTATTAGGAGACATGCATGGCTGAAAGAACAATCTCTCCTTGATCATGTCACGTCTAAACTTATTGATGCACACATAGATAAGGAGCTCTTGTTTGGGGAAAAAGCAGAAGAGTTTCTTTAAAAAGATGAAAGACAAAGCAAAATCAATGCAAACTGTAAAAGATTTCTTTCGGGTACAACCTCCCAGATTCATCAGAAACTTTCCCTCTTAAGCACTGGGCCTTCCTGCACCTAGCAGACAGGGCTAAGGTAAGCCCCTCAGGGCAGACCCTCCAGGCCCCCCTATCACAGGGCCAGCAGAGAAACAAACAGTGGACCACTTCCATCTCTAAGGCAGGGAGTTCTAAGCCAACCTTCTGTGGCAAACACAATGACTCCCCCCCCCTCTGCTCTCCCTTCACTCATCAAAAACTAGGAGGAAGGCTCTCCCTCTTCAAAGGCTATTGGCTTTCTGTAACAAAGGACCAATGGATCTTAAAGATCATTTTTCAGGAATGCAAATTCTCTTTCAACGAACTCCCAGTTCCAAGAGGTACCCAGACATGCCTCCAAATCAGTGGCCAGAGGCATTGAACCAGGTCCAAACTCTCGTATCCCAGGTGGCAGTAGAAGCTATCCCATCAGATCAAACAGGCCAAGGATTTTATTCCAGACTATTCCTTGTTTCCAGAAAAGAGGGCACTTGGCACCCCATCCTGGATCTATCCATTCTGAACACCTCCCTGGTGGTCCCCAGATTCATAATGCTAACTTTGCAGCAGCTGTTGCCTATGCTAACAAAAAATGCCTGGCTAGTTACCCTAGACCTAAAAGATGGCTACCTCCACATTCACATCAGGGAATCGTGCAGGAGGTTCCTGCACTTCAGAACAGGCTCACAACACTTTCAGTTCTCTGAGCTGCCCTTACGCTTATCTAATGCTCAGAGAGTATTTGCCAAATGCTTGGCCCCAGCCATAGCATTCTGCAGACAGAGAAGTATACACATTTACCCTTACCTGGACGACTGCCTCTTTCAGGCAGAATGCAAAGAAAAGCTGCTCCAGGACCTTCTCTTTGTCAAAACACTCCTAACTTCCCTAGCGTTCACCATCAACGGGAAGCAATCAAAGCAAAACCCCACCAGGAAGATTATTTTCTTAAGAGCTGTGCTAGACACAGCCTCCCAAATGGCCTTTGTATCCCCCGAAAAGCAGAGCTTCCTGCCCCTCTACTTTACCCAGCTGGCTTCCAGAAATTACATCACTGTGAGGAAGTCCTGCAAGCCCTGGGATACATGGCATCTTGCATCCTTCTTATTCCTCTGGCCAGGCTTCACATAAGAAAACTTCAGTGGTATTTAAAGAACGTTTGGTGCCAGCACACTCCGTCCCTAGAGACCTTGCTCCTCCTGATCCCATGTATAAGGGCCGAGTTTCTCTGGTGGGCAGAGGAGTGTGCCAGGAACAAGGGTCTTTCCTTCATCCTCTCATTTTCTGGCCAGACCATCACCACCGACACCTCAGACATTGCCTGAGGTGCTCACCTAGCAGGGAGATGCACCCAAGGTCTTTGGGATGCCCAGCAACTTCACTTGCCCATCAATCCGGAAAGAAGTGATGGCAGTAGAAAAGGCTCAGACATCTTTCAAATCCCATCTCAGGCCTGGGGAAGTTCTTAGTCTCACATTGCTGCAGTCATAACATGTGGGTAGTCCGCTGTCCTCGATCGGCCCGAATACCAAAGAGCTGGGCTGGCGTCGGTCATTGTCGCCTAGAGCTGACGTCAGTACGTCGTAGTACTTAAGCGCATGACTGACGTCATATCCTCAGTCTTTCTTGCCGCATGGTCCGAAGCAGAAGCAGCGTTTGTAAGTGCCGTTAGGCGTTCTGAAATTTTCTTTTTTCGAGTTTCAGACCGAAGACCAAGTTGGGCTAAGTACCCCGTTGGGGAAATCTTTGTCTTTTCTTGCCTCAGTTATCCGGATGTCAGAAAAAGTTAATAATTGCATTTCTTGTGGGAAACCGATACCTCATAAGGATTTTCATTCTTTGTGTATTCCTTGCTTAGGGCCTGAGCACGACGTGGTCGGGTGTCGCTTTTGTGCTAGATTTAACAAGCGCACCATTAAACGGAGATTAGACTGTGCCAGGCTTGTTTTTGGGAAAAGGTGTAATTATAACATGCCATCGGATCCTCCGACGCCCGCTACCGCTAAAAAGCGTAAAGATAAAACTTTGAAGTCTAAACCGGATGAGTCGTCCATTACAGACGCCGGTCCTACGGAGCCTCCGGTTGAACCTGTGGATCCGGCCGGGGATTCGGCTGAATTCCATGGGGAACCTTTACTTTTACAGGAGTTAACCTCGGCTGAAGGTGCTTCTCAGGTGTCTGTAGTTCCATCTTTACAGAAGGTTATTAGGCCTTCTACTTCAGTGGCTAAAGGCCATGATAAGGCCAAACCTGGTCATGTCGGCCCTGGTCATAGTTCTAGCTCTCCAGCCCCTGTTCCAAAGAAGCATATGTTAAAAATGGCTGAGGATTTGATTACCTTGATCAGGGGTTCTATGCCCCCCCCAGAGAAGAGGCCTAGGGTGGAGGCAGATTTAGAGGGGATGGATCATTCCTCTGACTACGATTCCTCAGCTGAAGAAATTCAGGAATTCCCTTCTTATTTGGATTCGGATGCAGAGGACTCCTGTCCTTCTGCTTCTCCTCCAGAGGATTTTTCTTTTTCTGAGACTTTACATTCCATGAGGGAGAATTTCAAGTGGGAAGGTCAGGATTTTTCGGATTCTCAGAAACTGCTCAGGGAATTTTTGTTTCTGCCTCAGCATAGGCCCTTGGCTATTCCTCCTGTCTTGGAAGTTGTTCAGGATGTTTTTTCTGAATCTTCCCTTAATCCTGATTCTTTACCTCCTGCCCCTGTTAAGCCAGACAGATATTATAGAGTTCCTGAAGCACATAAGTATTTGTACAAGAGCCCTAGAGCTGATCCGGAAACCATTACTCAAGGTCCGAAGGGTATTAGGGCTTCTGTGGCTAATAATCCAGTTCCTTTGGATAAAGATGTTAGAGCTTTAGATAGATGGGAGAAAAAAGTGTACACCTCCTCTACGTTAGCTATGAGGGCTTTGAATTGCCAATTTCATATGCTGAAGTATCAGAATTTTTTGTTAGGTCAATTGAAATCTAAGGTGGATGCTCTATCTGAGGGTATAGAGTGTAAGGAGCTCCAGGAGTTGGTTCATGCATCAGATCAAGTGGGAAAGCATTCTTTGCAGTGTGGTTTCGATGCTCTTCAGGCTGCATCCAGGGTGGCTGCTACAGGTTCGGTTATTCGTAGACATGCCTGGCTTAAGGATCAAAATTTGTCAGAGCATGTTAAGGCTCGGATTTTGGATGCTCCTCTTCAATCTGAAGTACTTTTTGGTCCTTCTGTGGAATCGGTTTTGAAAAAGATGGAAGATAAAGCTAAGTCTATGCAGACGGTCAAAGATTTTCTGCAGGTGCAGCCCCCTAAGTTTAGTAGGAATTGGTCTGCTAGAGGATGGTCTTTTCCTTCTTCGGATAATCAGTCTAAGGGCAGGTCTAGGCGTGGTAGAGGCAGAGCTCACGCTCAGGGTTCTTTCAGACCTAGGACTTGGAGTTCTCCTGCACAGTCTTCTGGTGAGGGCAGGGGTCAGCCTCTTCGTAAACAGACCCAATGACCTGTATTTTCTGCTGCCAGACCCTTCTTTACTGGCAGCTCCTCTAGGAGGAAAGTTGGGACTTTTCCAACAAAATTGGCATTTGGTCACCCAGGACAAATGGGTGTTGGATATAATAAATCACGGGTACAAGTTTTATTTTCACACTCTTCCTCCTTTCAAAGGCATGCTGGATGTGCCTCCTCAGCAAAGGATGGAGGCTCAGGAGCAAATTTCTTTACTGTTACAGATGGGGGCAATTCAGGCGGTCCCTCCGTCAGAAGTAGGCCTAGGTTTTTATTCCCGTCTATTCCTAGTGCCAAAGAAAGGAAACACTTGGAGGCCAATTCTGGATTTGTCCATTCTCAATACTTACCTAGACATTCCAAAGTTCAAGATGTTAACATTACAACAACTTCTGCCTCTGCTGGGCAAGGATCACTGGATGGTAACCCTGGATCGCAGAGGCCTATCTTCACATCCCTATCAGGCCCAGCTGCAGGAGATTCCTGAGATTTCGGGCTGGTACTTCTCACTATCAGTTCTCTGCATTGCCCTTTGGTTTATCTACTGCGCCCAGAGTATTCACAAAGGTTCTGGCTCCTGTGATTGCTTTTTTCAGACAGAGAGGAATACATATTTATCCTTATCTGGACGATTGCCTGATTCTTGTTCAAAACAAAGACAAGTTACTACAACATCTCCAGTATGTAATGGCAGTTTTAAGGTGCCTAGGGTATTCTGTGAACGAAATAAAGTCCAGTCTAGTACCCTCTCAGGACATGTGCTTTCTGGGTGTGAGACTGAATACAGCTTCTCAGATGGCATTTTTGACCTCGGACAAACAAAGAACTCTTCATCTATACTTCCAGCAGTTATCAGTAATGTCCAGGCTGACTGCAAGGACAGTCCTTCAAGCCTTGGGGTTCATGGCATCTTGCATTCTAGTTCTTCCCAATGCCAAACTGCATATGAGGAAGCTACAATGGTATCTCAAAAGTGTGTGGACTCAACATTGCCACGATTTGGACACTGTCATTCGGATCATACCTTGCATCCAGAAGGAATTCTTGTGGTGGGCTCAGGAATGTCAACTAAACAAGGGACTCTCTGTGACCCGACCAGAGGCAAGTCAGATCCTAACGACGGATGCCTCGGACTTGGCTTGGGGAGCACACTTCAATGGGAAATGGATACAGGACATGTGGCCTCCCAGACTTCTACATTTGCATATCAACATGAAGGAGATGTTAGCAGTCCAATTTGCTTTGATGGCCTTCAAGGACCTACTTCAGCCGGGACAGGTGTTGATTCAAACAGACAACACAACAGTCATGCGGTACATCAACAAGCAGGGGGGAACCCATTCCTACCCTCTTTGCAGGCAAACAATGATTTTGTGGTAGACTGCTCTGAGTTTGCAAATCAATCTTCAAGTACGGTTTCTGCCAGGAGCACAGAACTCCCTAGCAGATGTATTGAGCAGGCAAATTGTGGATCCCCACGAGTGGAAATTGGATCCTCAGGTTTTCAAACAACTGACTGTGGCTTGGGGAACTCCAGACATAGATCTGTTTGCTTCTCCACTGAATTTTCAACTACCAAAAATTTGCACAAAGATGTTCCACCCAGATGCTTGGAAAGTGGATGCTCTATCTTTCAGTTGGAACAACCTTCACGTTTATGCTTTTCCTCCTCTGCCTCTTCTTCCCAAGGTACTCTTGAAAGTCAGGCGGGACAAGCCTTGCATGATTCTAATAGCACCAGATTGGCCACGTCAGCATTGGTATCCTCTGCTGAGGAGTTTAATCCAGGAGCCTCCTTGGCTTCTGCCACAAGTTCCTCATTTGTTATCCCAGTCAAACAATCATTTTCTCAATGTTCGGGTGCAGTCCCTGCATCTGACAGCCTGGCGTATTCTGTGATGGAGCCGGTGGGGCCTCAGCTTCCTCAAGTTTTAGATGTCATTTTGGAAGCCAGGCGGCCTAGTACTAGAAAAGTTTATGCTGATAAATGGAAGAGATTTTTTCTTTGGAGCACTGCAAAGGGTTTTGATGTTTCAGTGCCTAATTTGAGTTTTGCGCTACAGTATCTTACTGAATTACTGGACAAGGGTTTGTCATTCTCTTCTGTGAAGGTTCATGCTGCAGCCATTTCTGCTCACTATGATTGTGACCCTCCTTTATTTTCTCATCCTTTGTTCAAACAATTTCTTAGAGGGGCAAAGAATATAAGACCCCCACGTAGAGCTCCTACTCCTTCCTGGGATCTCAATTTTGTTTTGGAGAAACTTACTTTACCTCCTTTTGAACCTGCAGCTACGTCTGAATTGAAGTTTTTGTCTTGGAAGACTGCTTTTTTGTTGGCCATTACTTCTGCTAGGAGGGTATCTGAATTGCAGGCACTCATGGCAGTTGAACCCTTTCTGATATTTCATAAGGACAGAGTTTCTTTGCGAACTAACGCTACTTTTATGCCTAAAGTGATTTCTAATGTGGCCTTGAACCAGTCTATTCATTTGCCTACTTTTTATGCTGATCCCCAAAATAAGGGGGAAAAAGTCTTGCGGATATCCACAGGCAGTTACGTTACTATTTGAGCAGAACTAAGGAGTTCAGACAGACTCAACAGTTATTTGTTTCCTTTGCTTTGAGTTCACAAGGGAAAGCTGTTTCAAAGCAGACTATTTCAAAGTGGATTGGTCATTGTATTGCTTTTTGTTATTCTCATCATGGGAAGGATGTTCCTGCTGGGATCAGACCTCATTCTACTAGGGCTACTGCCACATCTACTGCTTTTTTGAGGGGTGTAGTTACTAAGGATATTTTGGAAGCAGCTACTTGGAGTTCAGTACACACTTTTACTAAGCATTACCATCTCCCTCTTTATTCCAAATCCAGGGCTGGGTTTGCCACTGCAGTTTTACAGGGCATGTTAGCAGCCCCTAATGCTATTTAGTTTGCCAGCCTCCCTTTTCCTTTGCTTTGGGATTCTACCCACAGGTTATGACTGCAGCAATGTGAGACGAAGAACATAGTACAGTTTTGTACCTACCATAAATGTAGATGTTCAAGGATCTACATTGCTGCAGTCCAATTATCCCTCCCTCCTTCCCCTCTATAGTTGGTGGTGGCTGTGTTTATTTTAGGATTATCTCTATTTCCACACTGGTAGTTGTTGGGCCTTTACTTTTTTGGCTCGGGCCTTCTTTCATTCTTTGGCCTTCTGACATCTGGGGCAAGAAAGACTGAGGATATGACGTCGGTCATGCGCTTAAGTACTACTACGTACTGACGTCAGCTCTAGGCGACAATGACCGATGCCAGCCCAGCTCTTTGGTATTCGGGCCGATCGAGGACAGCGGACTACCCACAGGTTATGACTGCAGCAATGTAGATCCTCGAACATCTACATTTATGGTAGGTACAAAACTGTACTTTTTCCTTATAAAAACAGACACCACCACAGTTATGTGGTATGTCAACAAACAGGGGGGACCAAATCTTACCCCCTGTGCAGGTTAGCCATGAGCCTATGGCTTACATCCACCTCCATGGGTCTACACCTAATTGCCCATTACCTACCAGGGGTCAACAACACCCTGGCAGACCACCTAAGCAGAAACTTACTGGACCCCCACGAATGGCAGCTCCACAGGAAAATCTTTCTGCAAATCACTTGGTAGTAGGTGACTCTGAAAGTAGTTCTCTTTGCCTCGCAACTCAACCAACAGCCACCAGAGATTTTCTTCATATTTCACTGTTGCAGTCATTACATTTGGGTAATCCTGCTGGCAGGTTAACCTCAGCCAGCCTGAATTCCAAAGTCTTGGATCCTGCATCGGCTGCTGTCGCTCCTTCCCTGACGTCAGGTCATCAGGAGTATAAAAGAAGCAGCCGATGCCATTTTCTTCAGTCTTTCTTGCCGCGCAGTGCCCGAAGAAGTTCGCAAGTGCTGGTTAGCCGACTCCTGAGATTTTTGTTAGAGTTTCAGATCCGAAGTCTTCAATAAAGCTAAGTACCCCATTGGGGAAGCTTTTTTCTTGCTCCAGATCGATGTCAGAAAAAGTTAATTGTATTTCTTGTGGAAAGCAAATACCTCATAAGGATTTTCATTCTTACTGTATTCCTTGCCTAGGCCCTGATCACAACATTACTGGTTGTCGGTTTTGTGCTAGATTTAACCAGCGCACTATTAAGCATCGGTATGATTTTGCTTTAAACTTTTTTTGGACGCCGGTTTAATTATCCTGAAATGTCGTCGGATAGCCATCCGACTACCGGAGTTCATAAAAAACACACAGAAAAGGATAGAGAAAAACAACCGAGGCCCAAAACCGACAAAGCTTCTCCTAAGCCAGTCGCTGGTTTGCCAGTTCTCAGTGAGGCACTTTCGCAGCCCCTGATGCCCACTACTTTACAGTCGCATGCTGCTACCGACTCCCATGTGGAGTCTGCCATGCCGCTGGATACTCAAGGTATTGGAGCCTCGGACGCTAATCCCTCAGATGGGTCCGGAGCCGCTGAGCAGGTACCGGCTTTTGAGGGTGTATTCAGACCTAAACATCTTTACATTACAACGACTTCAGCTTCAAAGGCAAAAAGTAAAACACCTTCTAAAGCAAGGAAACAAAGAGCCACGTGGACAGGCCTCTATGCCCAAAAACAGATGCTCAAAATGGCCGAAGACTTGATTACCTTGATCAGGGGTTCCCATCCCCCTCCTAATAAGAAGCCTAGGCAAGAGACTGACCATGCATCTTCAGATCAGGTTTCTATTTCTTCTGATTCCTCTTCTGATCAGGAATATTCTCTTCCCCACTATGAGGAATCTATACCTTCAGCATCTCCTCCTGAGGACTCTTCCTTTGGGGAAACCTTGCATACCATGAGGGAGCATTTCCACTGGGAGAGCCAAGATTTTTCAGAATCTAAAAAGAGGCTCAGGGATTTCCTTTTACTACCTCAACATAGGCCTCTAGCCATTCCACCTGTTAGACATTGTAGATGATGTGTTTTTGGAGCCTAGTCCGACTCCTTACCCCCAGCTCCTGTTAAGCCTGGTAGATATTACAGGGTTCCTTAATCTCATAAATTTCTTTTTAAAAACCCTGCTGCTTTCTTTTTAAAAACCTTGCTGCTGACCCAGAAACTATTTCACAGGGTCCAAAGGGAGTTGAGGCTTCCACTGCAAAAAACCCAACCTACTCTGACAGATTCAAGGGCACTGGATAGATGAGGAAAAAGTCTACACATCTGCAACTTTAGCTGTAAGGGCCTTAAACTGTCAGTTTCATATGATCAAATATCAGCAACATGTCATGGGATTGCTTAAACAGAAAATGTTGTTAAACTCTGAATGTGCAGAAAACAAGGAAATGCAGGATTTATTGCTTGCAGCTGAACAAGATGGAAAGCATACTTTGCAATGTGGTTTTGATTATTTGGAGGCCTCCTGCAGGGCCACAGTTATGGGTTGTGTAATTAGGAGGCATGCTTGGTTAAAGGAACAAAATCTGCCTGATCATGTTAAAGTTAAATTGCTGGATGCACCTTTACAGCATGATACTTTGGTGTTAAAGCAGAAGAGGTGTTAAAGAAAATGGAGGACAAAGCTAAATCTATGCAAACTGTTAAAGATTTTTTACAAGTACAGCCACCTAGGTTTAGTAGACACTGGCCTACGAAAAATTGGTCCTTTCCTGTCTCAGACCTCAAAGGGGCAGATCCCAGGCGCAAGGTTCATACAGGTCAAAGCAATGGGGTGCCTCTACCTCCAAAGTTGGAGAGGATAAATCACAAACATACAGGAAACCGTCCCAATGACTTCCCCCTGCCTGCACCAAGCACTTATCTACTGGCAGCACCCTTAGGGGGAAAATTAGCACTTTTTGCTCAAAATTGGCACATTATAACCCAGGACAAGTGGGTTCTAAATATAGTGTCACAAGGCTACAAGTTCCATTTCCATACTCTGCCAAAGGCAAACAGTTGGCCGGATCTGCCAAAAAATCAATGGGCAGAGGCACAAAAACAAGTCTCATCCCTCATGGACATGGAGGCCATTCAACAAGTACCAGAGCAAGAGCAGGGACAAGGATTTTACTCAACTGTTCTTGGTACCAGAAAGGACAAGGCCTGGAGACCAATACTGGACCTATCTATTTTGAGCACATTCCTGGATATTCCAAAATTCAAAATGCTGACTTTGCAGCAGCTTCTGCCCATGCTGGGCAAGAATACTTGGCTTGTGACTTTAGACCTAAAAGAGGCATACCTGCATGTTCCAATCAGACAGTCATGCAGAAGATACCTCAGATTCAAAGCTGGTTCAATGCATTACCAATTCTCTGCACTGCCTTTTGGCTTATCTACTGCGTCCAGGGTCTTGACAAAGTGCCTGGCATCAGTAATTGCATTCTGCAGACAGAGGAATACAAATATAATTCCTTACTTGGACGACTGTCGAATTCAAGCAGAGAACAAGGGCATTTTTCTTCATCTGGCGTTTGTGAAGAGACTTCTAGCATGCCTAGGGTACACAGTCAACAAAAAGAAATCAAAACTAGTACCCTCTCAAGAGATGATATTCCTGGGTGCAAGCTTGAATACAACTGCCCAGATTGCTTATCTCACGCCAGACAAAGACAACTGACTACCTTTTTCAAAATGTTGGCAACAAAGGCCCAGTTATCTGCAAGAAAAATTCTGCAGGCTTTGGGCTTCATGGCATCCTGCATCTTACTAATTCCATATGCAAGACTGCATATGAGGAAACTTCAGTGGTACCTAAAAAGTATTTGGACTCAACTTTGCCACAGCCAGGAAACAATCATTACTCTCATTCCCTGCCTGCAACAGGAGCTTTGATGGTGGGCAAAGGCTTGTCACCAGAACAAGGGACAGCCATTCACGTTACCCCCAGCCAGGCAAACACCAACAACGAATGCATCAGATTATGCTTGGGGGGCCCACGTGGCAGGAAGATGCATTCAGGGAACATGCTCCTCAAACCACATCCATCTACATATCAATCAAAAAGAGATGCTAGCTGTTCAAAATGCCCTGACAGCCTTCAAGGACCTACTTCATCCAGGACAACTACTGATAGACAACACCACTGTCATATGGTATATAAACAAGCAGGAGGGCACACATTCTTACCTCCTTTGCAGACTAGCCATGACCTTGTGGGGCACAGCTTTGACTTAAAACTACATCTGCAGGCAGAATTCCTGCCAGGAAAAGAAAATACTCTAGCAGACGAACTAAGCAGAAACCTCATTGATCCCCACGAGTGGAAGCTGGATCAGCAAGTCATCAGCATGATAAGGAAATGGGGATGGCCGGACATAGATCATTTTGCTTCCCCTCACAATTACCAACTAAAAATATTCTGCACAAGGACTTATCACAGACAAACATGGAAAGTGGACGCCCTATCTTTCAGCTGGGAAAACCTTTCAGTATATGCCTTTCCCCCACTGCCTCTCCTCCCCAAGGTACTCCTAAAGGTCAGACAGGAGAAGCCAAAGGTGATACTGATTGCCCCAGACTGGCCACGCCAGTACTGGTATCTAATCCTAAGGAACTTGTCATTATACCCAGCTTGGGTTTTACCTCAAACACCTCGTCTACTGTCCCAGCAAAACAATCAGATCCTGCACAGTCAACTCAGGACATTAAACTTGGCAGCATGGCGGATAATGTAGTCCTACAAAAAACACCCCTCAGTAAAGCTGTGATGGATGTCATTCTGGAAGCCAGAAGGCCTAGTACTAGAAAGTCTTATGCTGAAAAATGGAAGAGATTCTGTGCTTGGAACCAGGCGCAAGGAACTGATACAACTGTTCCAAACATTCCTCAGATTTTGCGATACTTAACTGAGATGCTGCACAAAGGCCTACCTTTTTCATAAATTAAAATCCATGCCTCTGCTATTTCAGCTCATTACAATACAGAGCCACCACTTTTTTCTCATCCTGTATTAAAGCAGTACCTCAGAGGAGCCAAAAATTTAAGGTCTCCAAGGAGATTACCAATACCTGCATGTGATCTCATCTATGTCTTGGAAAAGCTCACCTTGCCTCCTTTTGAGCCAGCTGCTACTGCTGATATAAAGTTTTTATCATGGAAAACAGCTCTGCTCCTAGCAATTACTTCAGCAAGATGAGTTTCGGAGCTACAGGCGCTCATGGCTGTGGAACCTTTAATCATTTTTCATCTAGACAGGGTTTCCCTGAGGACAATTCCAACATTTATCCCTAAGGTGGTGTCCAATGTGGCTCTTAACCAAACTATTCATCTGCCAACTTTTTACCCAAAACCACAGAACAAAGGGGAGAGAATTCTGCCTTCTTTGGATGTACACAGACAGCTTAGATTCTACTTGGATAGAACCAAAGCTTTCAGGAAGACAGAGCATTTACTAATGGCATATGCTGCAGGATCACAAGAAAAGGCTATCTCAAAGCAGACTATTTCTAAGAGGTTAGGTCACTGCATTAGTTTGTTGTTTACACCATGGCAAGCCAGTGCCTAAGGGCATTAGGCCACATTCCACCAGAGCTGCAGCCACTTCAGCAGCCTTTCTCAGGGGAGTACCAACCAGGGACATTTTAGATGCAGCTACTTTGAGTTCAGTACACACCTTTACAAAGCATTATCATCTGCCACTCTACTCTAAATCCAGGGCAGGCTTTGCCACTGCAGTTCTGCAGGGCCTCATAGCTGCTCCTACTGCTGTCTAGCTCCAGCCTCCCAACCATAGCTTTGGGACTCTACCCAAATGTAATTACTACAACAGTGAAACACGAAGAACATAGTACAGTTGTGTACACTTGCCATAAATGTAGATGATGTTCATCGTGCATACAGCTGCAGTCATAACAGATGGGTTCTCCTGCCGTCAGGTGGGTCCTCGGTCGGCCGAATTCCAAAGTCTAGGTCCGGCATCGGTTGTCGTCGCTTCTTCCCTGACGTCAGTGCAACAGGGGTATAAAAGAACCTGCCAACGCCATTTTCTTCAGTCTTTCTTGCCGCATGGTGCCCGAAGCAGAAGCAGTTCGCAAGTGCCGGTCGGCCAGCTCCTGAAATTACGAAAATTTTGCAACCGAAGTCTTCTTGAAAGCCAAGTACCCCATTGGGGAAACTTTTCTTGCCTCAGACCGATGTCAGACAAAGTTAATAATTGTATTTCATGTGGGAAGCAAATACCACATAAGGATTTTCATTCCCTCTGTATTCCTTGCTTAGGCCCAGACCATGACGTCTCGGTCTGTCGTTTTTGTGCTACATTCAACAAACGCACCATTAAGCGTCGGGTGGAGTTCGCCCAGCATTATTTTGGCAAAAAATGTAACTATATTATGTCGTCGGATACTCAGACTCCAGTTTCGTCTAAAAAAACGCAAAGATAAGGACCGACACACGAGGTCCGCGGCCTCTACCGACACCACGCCAAAGCCGACTTCAGGTGGTCCGGTTCTCAGCGAGGCGCCTACGCAGCCCCTGACTACCGACGACACTTCATTGGTAGTGTCTTCTGTGCCCGAGGTCGCAGGCTCCTCTGCCCACACCCCGACTACAGATGCTGAAGCCACTCTTGGTGGTGAATCTCAAAATGTAGACGGGTCTGCCTCCTCTCAAGGTGTCTTCAGACCTTCCTCTTCTTTTTCCATCAAGGCTTTCACTAAGTCTAAAGCAGCCATGCATTCTAAGAGACGAGCTACACAGGGCCCTTCTCTAGGCCCCATGCCTAAAAAACAGATGCTCAAAATGGCTGAGGATTTAATTACTCATCAGGGGTTCTCAACCCCCCCGGACAAAAGGCCCAGAGTGGAGGAAGAATCCCCCTCCTCTGACCAGGCCTCCATTATATCAGAGCACTCTGATGAACAGGAACATTCTTACTCCCCTTTTGAAGATTCTGATGCAGAGGAGTCCATTCCCTCTGTCTCCCCCCCAGAGGATTACTCATTTGGGGAAATCTTGCATACCTTAAGGGAACACTTCCACTGGGAAGGCCGAGTACTCTGATTCCAAGAAAAGGCTTAGGGATTTTCTCTTGCTACCTCAGCACAGGCCTCTGGCTATACCTCCTGTCTTAGACATACTAGATGATGTGTACTCGGAGGCCTGCCTTAACCCGGATTCTTTACCTCCAGCCCCAGTCAAGCCTGACCGGTACTACCGGGTTCCTGACTCGCACAAATTTTTATACAAAAGCCATGCGGCTGACCCAGAAACTATCTCACAGGGCCCCAAGGGAATTAAGGCCTCCACTGCTAAAAATCCATTACCTTCTGAGAGAGATTCCAGATCCTTAGAAAGGTGGGGAAAAAAGGTATATACCTCTGCCACCTTAACCATGAGGGCATTAAACTGCCAGTTCCATATGCTAAAGTACCAACAGTTTCTGTTATCACAATTGAGAAGTAAAATGTCACAACCTGAACAACCAGACTTGGAGTTGCAGGATTTGAGGAATAGTGCAGAACAAGTGGGTAAACATACCTTGCAGTGTGGTTTTGATGCTCTAGAGGCCTCATGTAGAGCTGCTGTTACAGGATCAGTGATACGTAGACATGCCTGGCTCAAGGAACAAACCTTACCAGATCATGTCAAAGCTAAATTACTAGATGCCCCTCTTCAAAAGGATATATTATTTGGTGTTAAAGCTGAGGAGGTATTAAAGAAAATGGAGGAAAAAGCTAAATCAATGCAAACAGTGAAAGATTTTCTACAGGTACAACCTCCACGTTTCAGTAGAAATTGGCCTTCCAAAAATTGGTCTTTTCCAGCCATGGACAGACTCCAAAGAGGTAGATACAGGCGCCCGAGGGGCAGAGGGCAATCTCAAGGATCGTTTAGAGGCAAGCAATGGCAAGCTCCTACACAGAGGTGGTGAGGATAGTTCGCAGCCATTCAGAAAGCAAGCCCAATGACTTTCCCCTTTGCATGCCAAGCAAGGCTCAAATGGTAGCACCCTTAGGCAGAAAACTGGCATTATTTTCAAAAAATTGGCATATTGTCACAAAAGACAAATGGATCCTGGACATTATAAACAGAGGCTACAGATTCCATTTTCACACCCTTCCAAAAATGAGAGGCATGCCAAACCTGCCACACAATCAAAGGGCAGAGGCACAAAGACAAATTTCAGATCTCATGGACATGAAAGCTATTCAAGTGGTACCTACTCACGAACAAGGTCAAGGTTTTTTATTCCAGACTATTCCTGGTACCAAGGAAGGGAAAAGATTGGAGACCTATTTTGGACCTATCCATCCTAAACACATTTTTACTCGTACCAAAATTCAAGATGCTCACTTTACAGCAGCTTCTTCCCATGCTGGGCAAGGAGTCCTGGCTGGTAACATTGGACCTCTAGGAGGCATACCTGCATGTCCCAATCAGACAGAATTGCAGAAGATACCTCAGATTTCTTGCAGGTTCAACCCATTATCAATTCTCTGCATTGCCCTTTGGCTTATCTACTGCACCCAGAGTATTCACAAAATGCCTGGAATTAGTAATTGCCTACTGCAGACTTCAAGGGATACAAATATACCCATATTTGGACGACTGCCTGATCCAAGCGGACAGCAAGCACATTCTTCTGAAACATCTGGCTTATGTAATAATGTTGTTGAATTTTCTGGGATACACGGTCAACAAAAAGAAATCAAAGCTAATACTCTCTCAGAAAATAATTTTCCTGGGTGCCAACTTGGACACAAACACCCAGATGGCCAATCTCACGCCAGAGAAGCAGGGGCAACTAACTCAGTACTTCAGAACACTAGCAAATTTCACCAGGCTGACTGCAAGGAAAATCCTGCGGGCTCTGGGATTCATGGCATCTTGCATCCTACTAATACCATGTGCAAAGCTGCATATGAGGAAACTTCAATGGTACCTGAAAAACCTATGGTCTCAACACAGCCACAGTTTGGAAACAATAATACCACTAATTCCATGTCTTCAAAAGGAATTTCTGTGGTGGGCTCAAGCATGCCAAACAAACACAGGTCTCCCATTCTGCAAGCTTCAGGCAAATCAAGTTATCACAACAGATGCCTCGGACTACGTCTGGGGGGCGCACATGACAGATCGGTGCATTCAGGGCATATGGTCCCAAAAAGAAAAGCACCTTCACATCAATGAAAAGGAATGTTAGCAGTAATAAATGCTATTATAGCTTTCAAAGACCTTCTGCATCCAGGTCAACTATTGATAAGGACAGACAACACCACAGTAATGTGGTACATAAACAAACAGGGAGGAACCCATTCATACCCCCTATGCAGACTGGCCATGTCACTTTGGAACATGGCTCTGGAATTACAAATCGAACTTCAAGCACAGTACTTGCCAGGCAAGGAAAACACGCTGGCAGACAACCTAAGCAGAAATGTGACAGATCCGCATGAATGGAAGTTGCATCCTCAAATTTTTACAGAGATAATTCAAGCATGGGGAAGGCCAGACATAGATTTCTTTGCCTCCCACAAAAATCACCAATTGACAAAATTCTGCTCAAGGACTTTTCATCCAAAGGCCTGGAGAGTGGACGCTCTCTTTCAGTTGGACAACGATGACAGTTTATGCCTTTCCACCTCTTTCTCTGCTGCCCAAAGTTCTATTAAAAACCAGAGCAGACAGACCAAAGATGATTATCATTGCTCCAGACTGGCCAAGACAACACTGGTACCCACTCCTGAGGAGCCTGACGCATTCTCCCCCATGGACCCTACCTCTAATGCCTCTTCTGACTCAGCACAGCTTCAAAACTCTTCACAGTCAGGTGAAAACACTCAATCTGGCCGCATGGAGGATTCCTTAACATCACAACAGACCCTACTTCCAAGGAGGCGCAGGATGTCATTTTGGAGGCCAGAAGGCCGTCTACTAGAAAAGCTTACTCCGCAAAATGGAAACAGTTTTGTGCCTGGAATGAGAAAAAGGGCCAAAATCCTGGAAAACTGAATTTACCTCAAATATTACAGTATCAAGCTGAGCTGCTAAGCAGTGGACTTCCATTCTCCTCCATCAAAATCCATGCCTCAGCCATTTCTGCAGAATACAACACTGATCCTCCTTTATTCTCTCACCCTCTCAAGACAGTTCCTCAGAGGGGCTAAGAATATAAAACCCCCAAGGAAACAACCAATACCTGCTTGGGACCTCAATTTCATACTAGAAAAACTGACCCTGCCTCCTTTTGAGCCAGCTGCCTCAACAGATTTGCAATATTTGTCATGGAAAACAGCTTTCCTTCTGGCTATTACTTCAGCTCGTAGGGTATCGTAACTACAAGCCCTCATGGCCGTGCAGCCTTTTATCATCTTCCATCAGGACAGAGTTTCCTTACGAACCAACCCGTCCTTTATGCCAAAAGTGGTGTCCAGGGTAGCTTTGAATCAGGTTATACACTTACCTACCTTTTATCCTAATCCTCAAAACAAAGGGGAGATATTACTACATTCCTTGGACATCCACAGACAACTGCGTTATTATTTGGACAGAACAAAGCCTTTCAGAAAATCAGAACAGCTCTTTGTGTCCTATGCTATAGGAGCTCAAGGGAGGCCAATTTCCAAACAGACAATCTCAAAATGGATAGCCCACTGCATACGCTTTTGTTACTCTTTTCATGGCAAAACTGTACCTGCAGGCATCAGATCTCACTCCACAAGGGCCACATCTACCTCTGCAGCTTTCCTCAGAGGAGTTCCTACCAAAGATATTTTGGAAGCAGCCACTTGGAGTTCTGTGCATACTTTCTCCAAGCACTACCACCTACCATTATACTCCAAAACTAGAGCAAGCTTTGCCACTGCAGTCTTGCAGGGCATCCTGGCTGCTCCTAGTTCCACCTAGTGCCTACCACCCCTTTCTTAGCTTTGGGATTCTACCCATCTGTTATGACTGCAGCTGTATGCACGATGAACATAGTACAGTTTTGTGCCTACCATAAATGTAGATGTTCGAGTGCTAATACAGCTGCAGTCCAGGTTTCCCTCCCACCTTCCCCTCTTGGGACAGGCCTGTTGGCTAACACCTCCTCATACAACCTGATTGGGGTATGCTTTTATGGTGTATTTGCTTGCAACTACTGTATTTTGATTATATGGCATTGCTTTATTACACAAATTTATGTATTGCCTTCCTTCTGGGGGCACCTGACATCTGGGGCAAGAAAAACTGAAGAAAATGGCGTCTGCTGGTTCTTTTATACCAATGTCGCACTGACGTCAGGGAAGAAGCGACGACATCCGACGCCGGACCTAGACTTTGGAATTCGGCCGACCGAGGACCCGCCTGACGGCAGGAAAACTCATCTGTTATGACTGCAGCTGTATTAGCACTCTAACATCTACATTTATGGTAGGTAAAAAACTGTACTTTCAGCTTCCTAGATTTAGTAGGCACTGGCCCTCTAAGAATCTGTCCTTTCCAACCCCTTCCAGGTATTCTCAAGCCAAACCCAGGCACAGTAAAAATCCCAGGTTTCAGTCCCATGGGACTCTCAGAACTAAGCAGTGGGGGGGTCTCCACTTCCAAGTCTGGGAATAATAAGACTCCCCCCATGGTAAACTGTCTCAATGACTTCCGATTAAAATCTCCAAGCACTTATCTGACTGCCCCTTTGGGGGGGAAAGGTTGCTCTTCATGCAAAGAATTGGGAACTCATTACCCAGGACAAATGGGTTTTAAATAGTTTCCCAGGGATACAGATTTCACTTCCACACGTTGCCAACACCAAATGGGTGGCCTGTCCTACCCCCAAATCAGTGGGCAGAAGCCCAAAAACAAGTACTTTCTCAACCATGGGGGCTATTCAAGTGGTACCAGAAGAGGAAAAGGGACAAGGTTTCTACTCCAGACTTTTCCTGGTACCCAGAAAATACAATTCATGGCATCCTATCCTGAACATGTCTGCTCTAAACACCTTTTTGGAGAATCCAAAATTCAAGATGCTGACTCTTCAGTTACTTCCTATGCTAGGCAAAAATGCCAGGTTGGCAACATTAGATTTAAAAGAAACATACCTGCATATCCCAGTCAGGGAATCTTGCAGAAGATACCTACGCTGCAAAGCAGGCTACACACTACCAGTTCTCTGCACTGCCCTTTGGCTTATCTACTGTGCCAAGGGTATTCACAAAGTGCCTAGCTCCCATTGCATTTTGCAGGCAAAGAAATATTCAAATATACCCATACCTGAAAGATTGTCCAATTCAGGCAGAAAGCCAGGACATACTTTTGAATCCTCTGGCCTTTGTAAGAAGGATTCTAACTTGTCTGGGGTAAAGCATAAACAAAAAGAAATCACAACTGCTACCCTATCAACAACTTATATTTCTTGGAGCAAGCTTGAATACAACTTCCCAGATGGCTTACCTTATGCCAGAAAAGCAAATTCATTTGACACCCTACTTCAAACAAGTGGCCACAAAAACCCTATCTGCAAGACGAATACTGCAAGCCTTGGAGTTCATGGCCTCCTGCATTCTTCTAATTCCATTTGTAAGACTGCATATGAGGAAACTACAGTGGTATCTAAAAAGCCTATGGTGTCAGTATTCTCAAAACATAGAAACAATGATTCCTGTCATACCTTGCCTACGCCTAGAGTTCCTTTGGTGGACAGAGGCCTGCCACCAAAACAAGGGACTACCTTTACCACCCCCTGCCACCCAAACCGTAATGCAGATGCATCAGACTATGCATGGGGGGTTCATCTGGCAGGGAAGTGCATTCAGGGCAAATGGAACCAAAGTCAAATGCACCTGCATATCAATCAAAAAGAAATGTTAGCTGTACAGAGTGCTCTGACAGCCTTCAAGGACCACATTCTTCCAGGACAACTAATGGTAAAGACGGGCAACACCACTGTAATGTGGTACATAAACAAGCAGGGAGGTACACATTTTTACCCCCTCTGCAGACTAGCCGTGGCACTGTGGAACACAGCCTTGAGCTACCAAGTGCACTTACAAGCTCAATTCCTGCCAGGAAACTAAATACACTGGCAGACGGACTAAGCAGAAACCTCATGGACCCACACAAGTGGAAACTGGAACCAATAATTTTCAACATGTTGACAAGCAAATGGGGGAGCCCAGATATAGACCTGTTTGCCTCTCCCCAGAACTACCAATTGGACAAATTTTTCACAAGGACTTCCCACAAACAAGTCTGGAAAGTGGATGCTCTGTCCTTCAGCTGGAAAAACGTTTCAGTCTGTGCCTTCCTCCCTCTGCCTCTGCTACTACGTCAAACAGGACAAACCAAGGATGATTTTAATCGCTCCAGACTGGCCGCGCCAACACTGGTACCCCCTCCTGCGCATTGTGTCACTGTTATTTCCATGGCACCTGCCTCAGACTCCTTCCCTGCTGTCTCAGCAGTAGAACCAGATTCTGCACCCTGAGCTTCCAATACTGAACCTTGCAGCCTGGCTAATTACTTTACCATCCCTCAGCAAACCTGTGATGGATATCATCTTAGAGGCAAGGAGGCCTAGTACTAGAAAATCTTGTGCTGAAAAATGGAAAAGATTCGGTGCCTGGAACCATTCTCGAGGAATGAGCACAGCAGCGCCCAATTTACCTCAGATTTTACAATACTTAACTGAGATGCTTCACAAGGGCTGTCTTTTTCCTCCATTAAAATCCACGCCTCAGCATTTTCAGCTCATTATAACACAAAACCTGCCTCTTCTCTCATCCACTGCTCATGCAGTTCCTCAAAGGGGCCAAAAATATGAGACCACCCAGGAGAGCTCCAGTCCCACCCTGTGACCTTAACTTTGTCTTGGAGAAACTCACTCATACCCTCTCTGCAGACTAGCCATGGCTCTGTGGAACACGGCCTTGAGCTACCAAGTGCACCTACATGCTCAATTCCTGCCAGGAAAGCTAAGTACACTGGCAGATGACCTAAGCAGAAGTATTATGGACCCACACAAGTGGAAACTGGAACCAAAGATATGTTTTAAAACAAATGAGGGAGCCCAGAGAGAGAGACCTGTTTGCCTCCCCTCAGAACTACCAATTGGACAAATTTTGCACAAAGACTCCCCACAAACAAGCTTGGAAAGTTGATGCCCTGTCCTTCACCTGGAAGAACTTACAAGTTTATGCCTTTCCCTGTCTGCGTCTCCTTTCCAAGGTACTACTAAAGATCAAACAGGACAAACCAAGGACAATACTGATTGCACCAGACTGGTCATGCCAACACTGGTACCCCCCTCTTGCGCAGTGTCAATGCTGGCACCATGGCACCTGCCTCAGACCCCTGCCCTGCTGTCTGAGCAGGAGGGCCAGATTCTGCACCCATAGCTTCAAACCCTGAGTCTGGCAGCTTGGCTAATTACCTGTTCTCTCCGCTACCATCCCTCAGTAAGCAAGTGATGGATGTCATTCTGGAGACAGGGAGGCCTAGTACTAGGAAATCCTATGCTGAAAAGTGGAAAAGATTCTGTTCCTGGAGCCAAACTCATGGGATGGGCATGGCAGCGCCCAATTTACCTCAGATTCTTTCCTTTTCCTTCATCAAAATTCATGCATCAGCCATTTCAGCTCATTACAATACAGAACCATCCCTCTTCTCTCATCCACTGCTGAAGCAATTCCTCTGAGGGGCCAAAAACGTAAGACCACCCAGGAGAGCCCGTACTCCAGCCTGGGACCTTAACTTTGTATTGGAAAAGCTCACTCTACCTCCCTTTGAGCCAGCTGCAAATGCAGAGTTGAAATTCCTTTTTGTAAAACAGCCTTCCTTCTAGCTATCACTTTAGCAAGAGGGGTGTCTTAATTACAGGCCCTCATGGTAGTGGAGCCTTTCATAATCTTTCATGTGGACAGGGTGTCCCTCAGGACCAATCCCTCCATGCCCAAGGTGGTATCCAGTGTGGCCCTTAATCAGTCCATTCATTTTCCACCCTTCTTTTCTAATCCACAGAACAAAGGGGAATGAATACTGCACTCCTTGGACGTTCACAGGCAACTTAGATTTTACTTGGACAGGACTAAACCTCTCAGGAAATCTGAACAGCTGCTGGTTGCATTTTGCTGCATGGGGCAGAGGGGAAGGCCATTTCAAGCAAACTATTTGTAAGTGGATAGGCCATTGCATTAATTTCTGCTGTAAGCATTGTGGAAAACCTACCCCACTTTTGGGGATAAGACCACATTCAACCAGGGCTGCATCTACCTCTATAGCCTTTCTCTGAGGTGTCCCTACCAGAGAATCCTAGAAGCTGCTACCTGGAGTTCAGTACATACCTTCACTAAGCATTACCACTTGCCAATTTCTTTCTAAATCCAGAGCTGGGTTTGCCACTGCAGTCTTGCAGGGCCTTCTAGCTGGTCCTAATGCTATCCAATTACCTCCTCCCATCCTTAGCTTTGGGAATCTATCCAAATATGTAAAAAAGACCACAGAAGAGCAGGGAAACTGTGGTCAGATGACAAATATCACTCCGGATTCAGGCTGCTTAAAAAATAGTGGTATGTTCAAAATCCAACAAAAATGTTAGCCACAAGGTAGGTTTACCACAAATAGCAAGTCCAAGCGAAAAAGTCAATGAAAGGAAGTCAAAATTGCTTTAATAATCCACCGCCAGTATTCAACAAACAAGCTTTCGCTTTGACTTATATTTGTGGTAAACCTACCTTGTGGCTAACATTTTTGTTGGATTTTGAACATACCACTATTTTTTAAGCAGCCTGAATCCGGAGTGATATTTGTCATCTGACCACAGTTTCCCTGCTCTTCTGTGGTCTTTTTTACAATCTATCCAAATATGATGACTGCAACAGTGAAACACGGAGAACATAGTACAGTAATGTACACTTACCATAAATGTAGATGTTCATGTATATTCACTGTTGCAGTCCTGGTTACCCTCCCTCCAGCCTCCTGACTTCTATTGACTATATACCTCTATTCTTGTTTACTATGCTTAAAGCTTTTTGGTGTATTTGCTTTTTTGTTGGAGGTGTAACCTTGTATATAATTGCTTCCCATTATGGGGGCACCTGACATGTGGGGCAAGAAAAACTGATGTAATGGTGTCGGCTGAATGCTTTACACCCCTGACTACCTGACGTCATGGAGGATGAGACGGCAACCAACGCAGGACCCAAGACTTTGATAAGCAGGCCGACTGAGGGCTACTGCAAGCAGATAACACAAATGTGATGACTGCAACAGTGAATACACTTGAGCATCTACATTTATGGTAAGTGTACACAACTGTACTTTCTTCAGTCCTCCGGAATTCAGTGATGCGCTTTTGCAGCCCCTGATGCCCGCTTCACTTAATTTGCAGGCCTCTACCCAGACCCTTTTGGAGTCTGGTATGCTGCAGAATGCTTCTTTGTCTAAAGATCTTGCAGTCGTTTCTACCTTGGATGGGTCCAGAGCCGCTGTGCAGGCACCATCTTCAGAGGAAGTCCGCAACACCAAATCCAGACATAAACAGACACCTTCTTTCCTGGCTACCGTTCTTTCTAAAACAACCGAGTTCCTTACCCCTTCAGATCAGGAACCCCATCCTTATACCACTCTGCTGATTCCAGCTCCTTCGCTGATCTGACTGATTGTTTCAGGCTCCCTGGATCCAATTCTTTTGGGTCTCTCTTTTTTGGACCTAAAGTTGATATCTTTGGATCCAAAGCTTTCTTTGAGTTCACTGGGTCTGATGTCCTCGGAGCCTGATGACTCTGAGCCGAAGTACCCCTGTCAGGTCCTAGGTGTTGGAGTTGACTCCAGTGTTTTGGCGCAATCTCTTCCCCTCAGACCCTCAGCTCAGCTCTGACTTCTGCTTCAGGTAGGTTGCCTTTGGGATAGAGGGGACCTGTGGGCCAGAAGCGTGGCTTCCACTGTCTTCCTTCTCCCCAGAGTGACCTGCGTTTGAGCTAGTGTGCTTTCTGCTCCAGCAGGGTGGGCAGATCCTACTCCCTTGGATTTTCCCTCTGGATTCCAGGAGTCTCTACACCCGGAGTTACATCATGCTATGGCACATGGGCAGGCAGCTCAGTTTCCAGGCTATCCAGCAGGCTTTACCGTCTCTTCTGATACTTTACTGGAGCACCCTACCAAGGAAGTACCTAGGAAGAGGAAGTGCCAGATGAGACACTTGGACCTCCTTCAGGAGCCAGTCAGCAAATATACTGATTTCAGTGAAGAAAGGCCCCCAAGATCACCACTTGAAGACGTCTCATTTGGAGACATATTTTTGAGATCCTTAAGCAGAGGGGTGGTTGGTCCTCTGAGATCCCTTCCCCAGAGGAATTGGTGGTGTTGGTAACTTTTGGAGCTGGCCATCTACCTCTAGGTTGCTCTGCCCCACTAATGAGCTCATTGACTTGACCTCTATAGACTGGCGTGGAAGGAGCCTGACTCAGCTGAGCCAATCCCCGAAAGACCAAATCAGATTCTGGCTGTCCCTGTAGGTAGGGAATACTGGCGCAAGGGAGTGCCAGTAGAGTCTAGGTCATTAGATATGGGAAGTTTGTCTATGCCTCCGCAGCTTTTGCCCTTAGATCACTGAACTATCTGGCAAACTTAAGACTACAAAGGGATTTGATAAAGGAACTGTCAGAATCCCTTTTGGGGGGGTCAATACTGCTGGGGCTCAAACGTCTGTAGCTTCTTAGTTGGTTACCCTACAGGCTGTTTTTAATTCATACATGAGGTGCATCTCGCATGCAGCTGAAGGTACCTCAAGGGCAGCAGGTTCAGGCATTTCCATTAGGAGACGTCCCTGGATGTGCTTGTGTGATTTTTGTGGAGCCCTTCAAGTCTTCATACCCTTTGACAGCAGTTTGTTGATTGGCCCTAAAGTTAGAGACACTTTCCAGGTAGGTTTGAAAAAGATGGAAAGACCCTTTCTGCAGTGGGCATACAATTTTCAACTCCTCAAAGATCCCATCTGTAGGAATCGACAAGGAGGTTGAAAAATGTGGTTCAAAAAGTTCCAGGATCCCTTTCAAGATCCCCATGGAGATAGTTCCCCCAAGGGGTAGAGGGGGGAACTCAAATGGACAATGAAGCCCATGTGGCAAAGGAGGCATGCAGAAGCAGGGGTCCAGAGATTCCTTCTCCAATAGACCCTACCAGCACTCCTGAAAGGAGCCTCAATTGTCCACCTCTGGAGGCAGTCAAGGTTCTTTTATCCCTGCACTGGAGAGTTGGCTAGATATAACAAAAGATACATGAGTGCAGAGGATTATTTTCAGCGGTTATACAATTCCTTTTTCCTTGCCACCTCCACTGGTATGCAAAATTTCTGATGTTCACCCAGTCCATGAAAAGCAGTAGTACTAGAGGTGCAAAATCCTACTACAAAATAAAAAAGTCATCCAACAGGTTCCACCAGACCAAATAGAATCCAGAACCTACCCAAGATTCTTTTTAGTGCCAAAGAAAACGGGACAGGAGATCAGTTCTAGATCTCGGCGAATAAAGCAGGTCGACATGCAAAGTTTCGTCTGGTCACGGATCAGTCCGTTTTACCTTTTGTATGTAAAGGTGAATGGATGTGCTGAATAAGACTTTCAGGATGTGGGCTATCGTATAAAAATGCAGACAGTCCAGAAGGTATTTACGCTTTTGGCTGGGAGCCAGTCACTAGCAGTTCAGAGCACTGCCCTTTGGACTCTCCATAGTCCTGAAGGTTTTCACCAACTGCATGGGCAGTGGTGGCAGCTCACTGGAGACTGCAGGGATTCTGAGTTTCATACTTGGATGACTGACTCATTCCCACCTCAAACAGGCATCTACTATTAAAGGTGAGTGACCATGTACTCCAGACCTGCTGTCTTCTGGGGATAACCATAAACTGCAGGTCTCTGTTGCAACCATCTCTAACTTATAGGAGTGGTTTTCAACACTGTTTCATTGACAGCTTGTCTTCCTCTCTCAAGAGTTCAGTCTGTCAGAGATTCCAGGTCAGAAAAATAATGTACAGTACCACAATTCCAGCTTGTTTGATCCTTCAAGCCTTGGGTTCAATGTCAGTGGCCAAAATTTTAGTTCCTCTAGCAAAATTTGATATGCAAATTCTTTATTGGATGTTAGCAACACAGTGGTTGATTCTTTATAAACGCATGCCATCCCAGATAAGAATCACTCAAGAATCCAAGAGATACTGTTGATGGTAGATTTAATCAGATCAAATTCTTCAAGGTCGCCCTTTTGTTTTCCCTCAACCCAGGGCTGTAGTGATTGTGGCTGCTTCCCAGATTGGGGGAGGGGCACTTCCTAGCAGAAGGCAGTCCAAGGCACTTGGTTGACCAAAAAGGCCAATATGCATATAATTGTCCTGGAAATGAGAGAATTGCAGGCCTTTCAAGACTCTCTCCCTTTTGGGACAATTATGATAGACAGACAACATGTCAGTAGTCTAGTACATAAACAAGGAGGAGCCAGGTCTTGCCCTTTAGCCGAGAAGCCCTCAGAGTATGGCAATGAGCTATCTCTTCCAACCACTTTCTGAGAGCAATGCCCATTCTGGAGAAGTCCAACATGCTAGCAGACAAATTGAGAAGGTCCAGTCTTCTATCTCATGAGTGGTCCCTCAACATAAAAGTGACAGCAATGATTTTCTGTCAGTTGGGGCCAGCCTTGCTGTGATCTTTTTGCTTCTCCCCTAAACAAGTCCAGCAGCTTGTTTGTCATCATCCCCCATTGGGGACTCACCGAGTGATACTGTACTCCATGACTGACCCCCAGGTCTCCTTTATCCTTAACCACCAACTCCCTAATTCCAAAATTTCTTAAAGCTGCCTGGTTGAAGAGCACAGTCATTCTCATTGCATCTTACTGGCCTTGACAGATTTGGTTCCCCTTTGTTTGGCCTCATCTACTTTACCCACCTTGTATTCTGGATCCAGTTCTAGACCTCCTCTCTCACCCAACAGTCATGATTCATCCAGATATCTCAAACCTCCAGCTAACAGTGTGGTTTGTCCAGTTACATTAATAGCCAGACGATTCTCTCTTCGCCTGTCTGCCATGCACTTTTATTTTCCCGTTAGGCTTCTACAAGAAAACTTTCTATAGGAGTAAACGGCAAAGGTTTGATCCGATGTTATCCATTTCATTATTCATCATGTCTAGGTCTTGGATCCGATGTCAGATCCTATCTGGCAAATTTACAGAGTAGATTAAAAGTTCAAGCTCCTCCCACTGCCACAATCCCTTTCTACCTTCAAACCCTTAGATGTCCTCCTATTCCAGTGTTGCAGTATTCTACATGTGGATTTACCCTTCATCCTTTCATGTACGTCCGGCCAGTATTGCAAAGTTTTTCAGTCCCTCAAAATGCATCGGGGATCTGACGTGGCAGCAGGAATATGGGCCATAAATGTGACGTCCGTACACACCAGCCCTCAGAACTTTTCAGCTGCCAGTCGTACGCCAGGTGTTCCTGTTACCCGCGACGTTGTTTTGAAATAATCACTAAGTAACCTGTTGGGGAACCTTTCAGTCCTTTATTTTAATTACAGTCTGTTCCTGTCATCTGGAAGAAGCAAGTGTAAGTGTGGCTGGCAGATTCCCCACAAGGGCACTCACGATCAGTGTCTCTCTTTCTCTGGGCAAAGAACATGACCATGAGTCCTGCCCTATTTGTCAGGCATTCATCCCTAAGACCTTTCGTCGCTGATAGCAGACTCTAGACTTCCATCTTGAGAACCAGTGGTTAAAGCAGCTTGCATTAGGGATGGAAGGCCCTTCCAATATTCCAGCAGAACCGCTGAAGAAGATGGCCAAGTCCATGTGGCCTACCTCTTCCGCTGCACCGCTAGAGACCGTACCTCAGCCTGTGGCAGACATCGGCCTGGTAGAAGAATCTGCTTCCGCCATACAAGATGAAGCGAGCACCTACGCGGAAGTTGCATAATCTCTAGTGGATGGCATGTCCGTAGAGGCACTACAGGCATCTGCTTCAGATGCTGGGAGGGGGAACCAGATTTCTCATTGGTCCGATCAGATTCCGCCAATCCCATCCACCCCTCTTACACAAGGCCTTCTCCTATACGGATGCCAGCTAGGCCTTTAAAGAAAAAACAAAAGACAAAGCATCTTTCTCCACTGCCTGAAAGCACACCAGATTGGCAAGCCTTCAGCCAGCGTCTCTCCAATGCTTTTATGGCCCTATGCCTGACTTTGGTAGGAAACCCTACCATTGTCCCTCCACTCCTGAGCCCTAACCTCTGACCTTGGACACTACCAGAAGAGGCCAAGGGGAAATTTCAACTCCTTCTCAGAGGACTCTCATACACTTCTCACATCTCTTCTCCACTGGGCTATGGCTGCCCTGAAGAAGAGTCCATTGACCCTGACTCCCCAGCAGAGGATTTAACCTTCTGAGAAAATGTTAGTAAAATGAAAGACCACTTCAAGCAGGAATCCACTGTCATGACTCAAGTACAGAAGAAGTTCTACAATCTCATACAGATGGACTCTCCCAGCCCTTCAGCTGTGCGTCCCATTCTGCCGGGCTTTCTGGATGCCTTTTTCTGCAGCATCCCTCAACCCTGACTCTCAGCTTCCAGCTGCACACAGAGCTGATAGACTCTACAAAGTTCCAGAAACAGAGAAGATGTTCATGTTTCACTGTTGCAGTCATTACATTTGGGTAATCTGCTGGCAGGTTGCCCTCAGTCGGCCTGATTAACAAAGTCTTGGGTCCTGCGTCGGTTGCTGTCCCTTCTTCCATGATGTCATGTCGTCAGGGGTATAAAACATGCAGTGGATGCCATTACATCAGTCTTTCTTGCCACACGGTGCCTGAAGCAAAAGCAGTTCGCAAGTGCCAGTCGGGTGACTCCTGAAGTTTTTGTTTTCGAGTTTCAGAACTGAAGTCTTCAACTAAAAAGCTAAGTACTCCGTTGGTGAAACTTTTTCTTGCTCCTTACCAATGTCAATTCCATATGCTAAAATAGCACATCATGGGACTGCTTAAACATGATGTTGATTTCTGACTGTCTGGAAAATAAAGATTTACAGGATTTATTGCATTTAGCTGAACAAGTTGGAAAACATACTTTGCAATGTGGTTTTGATTCTTTGGAGGCCTCTTGTAGGGGTGCTGATGTCCTTCATGGATGCATCTGCAGTCATAACAACTGGGTTGTCCTGTCGTCAGGCAGCCCTTCAGTCGGCCGGATTCCAAAGTCCGGGTCCGGCTTCGGCTGATGTCGCACTTCACCCGACGTCATCTCTGTTGGTCTTCGGGTATAAAAGCATCAGCCGACGCCATTTTCCTCAGTCTTTCTTGCCGCGTGGCGCCCGAAGCAGAAGCTGTTCGCAAGTGCCGGTCGGATCCAGAGATTACTTCTACCGAATACTACTTCGAAGACTTCTAAAGCTAAGTACCCCGTTGGGGACTCTTTCTTGCCTCAGCCGATGTCAGAAAAAGTTAATAATTGTTTAACCTGTGGGAAACAAATACCTCATAAAGATTTCCACTCTTATTGTCTGCCTTGTTTAGGCCCAGCCCACGACGTAGCAGCCTGTTCGGCCTGTGCTTCTTTCAACCGACGAACGCTTAGGCGTCGGTCGGAGTTTGCAGAACAGTTTTTCGGTTCTGATTTTGCGTACATTATGCCGTCGGATCCTCCGACTACCCAATCTGCCAAAACGCAAAGATAAAGACCGACACTTGCGGTCCGCGGTTTTGGCGAAACCATGGTTAAGCAAACGCGAGTGTCTCGGTTTCGGCGAAACCGAGAAAACTGATCAAAGTACAGCTGAACCTATCTCTACAACTGAGGCCCCTGCTACCACTCTTGAATCGGCCTCAGAAATTTTATCCACTACGGTGGTTGCCACTGACTTATCAGACACCATTCCCTTGGATGTCTCTACCCCAGCACGTGGTGCTGCTAGGCCTCCAGCAGCCATGTCCATTAAGGCCTTCGCCAGGGCTAAAGCAGCCAAGACTACTAAGACAGTGCCTGTTAACCCCCCACAACCAGGCCCTCTTCTAGTTCTCAAATGCTTACTTTGGCAGAAGATTTAATTTCATTAATTAGAGGATCTCAATCTCACCCAGACAGGGCCTCTCAGCCCCCAGAGAAGAGACCTAGGGCAGAGCCCCCTGAGCCAGTGTCCTCTGAAGATTCTGCTGACGAATCAGACATAACTGACCAGCCAGAGGCTCCTTTCTCCAATTTTGAAGATTCTGATGCTGAAGAATCCATTCCAGCTGCTTCCCCACCAGAAGAATTCTCCTTTGGGGAAACCTTACATGCCATGCGAGAGCAGTTCCAATGGCAGCAACAGGATTTTTCAGACTCCAGAAAAAGACTTAGGACCTTTCTGCACCTCCCACAGCACAGGCCCTTAGCTATACCTCCTGTTCTCTCTATGGTGGATGATGCTTTCAATGATGTCTGCTCCGCTCCAGATTCTTTACGCCCAGCCGCTGCCAAACCAGACAGATTTTACAGGGTGCCAGATACTCATCACCAGCTCTACAAGGCCCCACTTGCAGACCCGAAACTATATCCCAGGGTCCCAAGGCAGTAGCCGACCATAGCTAAAAACCCTATTCCTGCTGAAAGGGCAGCAAGGGCATTAGACAGACGGGGTAAACAGGTCTACACTTCAGCTACTCTCTCAGCTAGAGCTTTAAACTGTCAGTTTCACATGATACAATACCAAGAGTTTATGCTTGATCAGTTAACTAAAAACTAACCACTGATGAATCTCTTGATAAGAAATATGTATTAGAAATGGTAAATAAAATACAACAGGTAAGCAACCATGGCTTAAAAAGTGGATATGAGGTAGTGGAGGCTATAGTTAGATGAGGCAGGACTGGCACAGTGATAAGAAGGCATGCATGGCTAAAGGAGCAAGCTTTACGGATCATGTTAAAGCTAAGTTGCTAGATGCTCCTATGGATAAGACAAGTTTGTTTGGTACACCTGCCCAGCAGGTTATGAAGAAAATGGAAGAAAAGGCAAAATCTGTTCAAGCGGTTAAAGATTTCTTGCATGTTCCCCCCCCAAGTTTTACCAGGAACTGGCCTGCCAAAAATTGGTCCTTTCCTGACTCCACAAAATTTCAAAGGGGCAGGAATAGGCGTTCCAGAGGCAGAAACCAATCCAGAGGAGGTGCCTACAGAGGACGACAGTGGCAAGGTAACAACAGAGGCACAGACACAACCACTGCCACTACATCAGCACAACCACAGTGACTTAACCCTAAATCCGCCTACCAGGGAACAAATAGCAGCTCCTCTAGGCGGAAAGTTAACCTTATTTTCAAAGAACTGGCACTACATAACAAAAGACAAGTGGATTTTACAAACCATAGATAAAGGTTACGGTTTCACTTCCACACTTTACCAGTCAAAGAGGAATGCCAAATCTACCTTCAAATCAAAAACAGAGGCACTACAACAGATAATGGAGTTAGCAAACATGAGAGCTGTGGAAAGAGTGCCAACAGCAGAGCAAGGAAAGGGGTTCTACTCCAGACTATTCCTAGTTCCAAGAAAGGAAAAAGTTGGAGACCAATTCTCGACCTGTCCACCTTAAATACATACATCATTGTCCCAAAATTCAAAATGCTGACCCTACAGCAACTTCTTCCCATGCTGGGCAAGGAGTCTTGGCTGGTAACTCTAGATCTCAAGGAGGCATACCTGCACGTCCCCATTCGACCAATCTGCAGAAGATACCTCAGATTTCTTGCAGGATCAGAGCACTATCAATTCTCAGCATTGCCCTTTGGCTTATCTACTGCCCAGAGTATTCACAAAATGCCTGGCATCAGTAATCGCCCATTGCAGACTACAGGAATTCAAATTTACCCATACCTGGACGACTGCCTGCTACAAGGGACAACAAAAGCAAGCTGACAACAGATTTACAAAGGGTCATTTACTTGCTACAAGCACTGGGATACACAGTCAATTTACAAAAGTCAAGGCTGATACCATCCCAAACAAGGACATTCTTGGGCGGAATTGGACACAGTAAAACAAATGGCATTCCTGACTACAGAAAAACAAAAGAACTCCCTCTTTACTTCTTGGCACTAACAAAACTGAACAAGTTAACAGCAAGAAAAGTACTGCAGGCCTTGGGCTTCATGGCATCATGCATAATCTTGGTCCCATTTGCCAGACTACATATGAGAAAACTACAGTGGTACCTAAAGAATTTATGGTCCCAACACAGACACAGCCTAGAAACAGAAATCCCACTAATTCCATGCTTAAAGCAGGAGTTCCTATGGTGGGCTCAGGCATGTCAGTCAAACCCAGGCCTACCCTTTCGCAGATGTCAAGCAAGCCAGACCATCACAACAGGCGCTTCAGACCTAGGATGGGGGCCCACATGCTGGACAAATGCGTGCAAGGATTGTGGACACAGGATCAACTTCACCTGCACATCAACCTAAAAGAAATGCTGGCAGTAAAACTGGCAATCCAAAAGTTCAAACCATTTCTCCAAGAGGGCCAGTTGATAAGGACAGACAACACCACAGTCATGTGGTACATCAACAAACAGGGAGGCACTCATTCATACCCCTATGCAGAATGACTTTGGAGCTGTGGACCCTGGCACTCAGCTACAACATCCAGTTACAGGCAATATTTGTACCGGAAAAGAAAATACTGTAGCAGACATATTAAGCAGAACCACATCGGATGCCACGAATGGAAGCTGCACCGGACATCTTCAAGACCATCTCAAAGAAATGGGAATGCCTCAGATAGATCTATTCGCATCACCTCTCAATCACCAGCGCAAAAGTTCTGCACAAGGACATTCCACCCACTAGCATGGAAAGTGGATTCGCTCTCCTTCAGCTGGAAAGGCCTAACAGCATATGCATTCCCACCTCTTCCCTTGATACACAAAGTACTACTAAAAATCAAGGAAGAACGTCCAAGGATAATCCTGATAGCTCCAAACTGGCCAAGACAACACTGGTACCCACTGCTGAGGAGCATGTCTCGAACAATATGTGGCCAATACCCTGATGCCTTTGTTAACTCAGAACAACTACAGCATCATACATCCAAACCTAAAACGTTGCAACTGACTGCATGGAACATCACATAGCAGCAGCTAATCCAGAACTTTCCCAAAGAGTTAAAGACATTATTCTTGAAGCACGCAGACCTTCAACAAGAAGGAACTATGCTGGAAAATGGAAAAGGTTTGTCATTTGGAGTACGGAAAGAGGAAAAGATGTGTCAAACATAGATATGCCTAACATTCTGGAGTATCTGGCGAACTTCTTCATTCAGGCCTGTCCTACTCCTCCATCAAGATACATGCATCAGCTATTTCAGCAGAATACAGCTTTGATCCACCTGTTTTTTCGCACCCTTTGCTCAGGCAGTTCCTCAGAGGAATCAAGAATGTAAAACCTCCAAGGAAACCACCATTACCAGCTTGGGACTTAAACTTTGTGCTAGAAAAGTTGACACTATCACCCTTTGAACCAGCAGCAACAGCAGACCTACAACACCTGTCATGGAAAACTGCTTTCCTACTGGCAATTACTTCAGCAAGGAGGGTTTCAGAACTACAGGCCTTAATGGCAGTGCAACCCTTCCTAATCTTCCACCAAGATAGTGTCCATGAGGACTAATCCTACATTTATGCCTAAGGTGGTATCCAGAGTGTCTTTAAACCAGGCAATCCACCTACCTACCTTCTTTCCCAACCCACAAAACAGAGGGGAAAGAATACTGCATACCTTGGATGTACATAGACAGCTACGCTACTACTTGGACAGAACAAAAAATAGCAGAAAGACTGACCAACTTTTTGTAGCCTATGCAACAGGAATGGAAGGAAAAGCTATTTCCAAACAGACAATCTCCAAATGGATAGGAAATTGCATACGATTCTGTTACTCCTTCCATGGAAAACCAATGCCACAGAACATAAGACCTCATTCTACAAGGGCAACAGCCACTACCACAGCCTTCTTACGAGGAGTGGCAACCAAAGACATTATTGAGGCGGCTACTTGGACCTCCGTGCATACATTTGCCAAGCATTATAATTTGCCTCTATATTCCAGATCCCGAGCAGGGTTTGCCACTGCTGTACTGCAAGGGATCCTAAACACACCATAATCTACTTTTATCCTCCTCGGCTAGTTGGCTATGGTATTCTACCCAGTTGTTATGACTGCAGATGCATCCATGAAGGACATAGTACAGTTTTGTACCTACCATAAATGTAGATGTCGAACTGGATAGCATCTGCAGTCAGGATTACCCTCCCTCCTTCCCCTCTGTGGTACTCCTAGGGTGTTTATCCTCCTAATAGCTAGCTGGTGGGGGGGAGTCTCTTATGGTGTATTTGTTTGTATATATGTACATACATGCTTATTTTTGTGTTTACCTCTATCTTTTTGGAAACATTGGCATCTATCCAAATTTTAGCCTTCAAGAGGGCTACTGGCATCTGGGGCAAGAAACACTGAGGAAAATGGCGTCGGCTGATGCTTTTATACCCGAAGACCAACAGAGATGACGTCGGGTGAAGTGCGACATCAGCCGAAGCCGGACCCGGACTTTGGAATCCGGCCGACTGAAGGGCTGCCTGACGACAGGACAACCCAGTTGTTATGACTGCAGATGCTATCCAATTCGGACATCTACATTTATGGTAGGTACAAAACTGTACTTTACTGGGTCTGTGCTTAGAAGGCATGCTTAGCTTAAGGAGCAATTTCTGCCTGATCATGTTGAAGCAAAATTGTTGGCTGCTCCTTTGCAGCAGGACCATCTATTTGGCAATAAGGCTGAAGAAGTTCTAAAAAAGATGGAAGATGAGGCTAAATCTATGCAGACTGTGAAAGATTTCTTACAAGTACAACCATCAAGATTTAGTAGGCACTGGCCTACTAAGAAGTGGTCCTTTCCAGTTCCTTCCATAGCCACTCAAGCCAGACCCAGGTATGCCAAAAGCACCAAGTTTAGTCCCAAGGGACTTTCAGAACTAAGCAATGGGGTGCTTTCTCTTCCAAATCTGGAAGTAACAAGACACCTCCCTATGGTAAACAGTCTCAATGACTCTCCTTTAGAATTACCAAGCACTTACCTTTTAGCCGTCCCTTTGGTGGGGGGGGGGGACTGGCACTTCATGCAAAAAACTGTCAACTTATAACCCAGGACAAATTGGTTTTAAATAGTGTCCCATGGATACAGGTTTCATTTCCACACATTGCCAACTCCAAGCGGATGGCCAGACCTGCCCCCAGATCAGTGGGCAGAGGCTCAGAAACAAGTACTTTCCCTTTTAAACATGGGGGCTATTCACCTAGTACCAGAAGGGGAAAAGGGAAAAGCTTTCTATTCCAGATTTTTCCTAGTACCCAGATAAGACTAATCATGGCGTCCAATTCTGGACTTGTCTACTCTAAGCACTTTCATGCACATTCCAAAATTCAAGATGCTGACTCTTCACCAGTTACTTCCTATGCTAGGCAAAGATGCCTGGTTCGCAACTTTAGATCTAAAATAGGCATACCTGCATATCCCAATCAGGGAATCTTGCAGAAGATACCTCCGCTTCAAAGCAGGCTTTTTGCATTATCAGTTCTCTGCACTGCCCTTTGGCTTATCTACTGTGCCCAGGGTCTTTACAAAGTGCCTGGCTCCAGTATTTGCATTTTGCAGGCAAAGAAATATTCAAATATATCCATACCTGGACGATTGTCTAATTCAGGCAGAAAACAAGGCCATTCTTCTAAAACATCTGGCGTTTGTAAAAAGGGTTCTAACTTTTCTAGGGTACACCATAAACGAAAAGAAATCGCAACTAGTATCCTCTCAAAAAATAACATTCCTGGGTGCAAGCTTGAATACAACTGCCCAGATGGCTTACTTTACACCGGAAAAGCAAATAAAGTTGGTGACTTCAAACAGGTGGCCAAAAAAATCCTGCTATCAGCAAGACAAATACTGCAAGCCTTGGGGTCCATGGCCTCCTGCATTCTTTTAATTCCATATGCAAGACTGCATATGAGGAAACTTCAGTGGTACTTAAAACGTTTATGGAGTCAGCATTCTCACAGCCTGGAAACAATGATTCCTATCTTATCTTGCATGCAACTAGAGTTCCTTTGGAGGGCAGAGGCCTGCCACCAAAACAAGGGACTGCCATTCACACCACCCCTTGCCACCCAAACCCTAACTACAGATGCATCAGACTATGTATGGGGGGGCTCATCTGGCAGGGAAGTGCATTCAGGGCAAATGGAGCTCTAATCAAATGCACCTTCATATCAATCACAAAGAAATGCTAGCTGTACATAAAGCTCTGACTGCCTTCAAGGACTACCTTCATCCAGGGCAACTAATGTTAAAGACTGACAGCACCACAGTTATGTGGTACATAATAAGGGGGGGTACACATTCCTACCCCCTCTACAGACGAGCCATGGCATTGTGGAACACAGCCTTGAGCTATCAAGTACAACTACAAGCACAATTCCTGCCAGGAAAGCTTAATATTTTGGCAGACGATCTAAGCAGAAATCTCATGGACCCACACGAATGGAAACTGGAACCACGGATTTTCAACATGTTGACATGCGAATGGAGGAGCCCCAGACATAGATCTCTCTGCCTCACCCCAGAACTACTAGTTGGACAAAGTTTGTACAAGAACTCCTCACACAAAATCCTGGAAAGTGGATGCTCTGTCCTTCAGCTGGGAAAACCTGTCAGTCTATGCTTTTTCTCCTCTGCCTTTGCTCTCCAAAGTTCTATTAAAAGTCAAACAGGACAAACCAAAGATGATTTTGCTTGTTCCAGACTAGCCTCGCCAACACTGGTACCTACTCCTATGCAGTCTGTCCCAACTTTCTCCATGGCACCTGCCTCAGACACCTTCCTTACTGTCTCAGCAGAACAACCAAATTCTGCACCCTCAGCTCCAAACATTGTATTTGCAGCTTGGGTAATAACTTAAATTCTCCCTTAGCATCCCTCAGCAAACCTGTGATGGATGTCATTTTGGAGGCGAGAAGACCTAGTACCAGAAAATCTTATGTTGACAAATGGAAAAGATTCTGTGCCTGGAATCAATCTCAAGGGATGACCACAGCAGTACCCAATCTACCTCAGATTTTGCAATACTTAACTGAGATGCTTCACAAGGGCCTATCTTTTTCTTCCATAAAAATCCATGCCTCAGCCATTTCAGCTCATTACAACACAGAACCCCCCCTTCTTCTCTCATCCTGTGTTAAAGCAGTATCTCAGAGGGGCCAAAAACTTAAAGCCACCCAGGAGAGCTCCAACCCCTGCTTGGGACCTTAACTTTGTATTGGAAAAACTCACTCTACCTCCTTTCGAGCCAGCTGCTACTGCAGATTTAAAATTCCTTTCCTTGAAAAACAGCCTTCCTTTTAGCAATCACTTCGGCTAGAAGGATTTCTGAATTATAGGCCCTTACGGCAGTGGAGCCTTTCATCATCTTTCATGCAGACAGGGTGTCACTCAGGACCAACCCATCCTTCATGCCCAAGGTGGTATAAAGTGTGGCTCTTAATCAGTCCATTCATTTGCCAACTTTCTTTCCCAATCCACAGAACAAAGGGGAGCAAAGTCTGCATTCATTGGATGTACACAGACAACTTAGAGTTTACTTAGACAGGACTAAATCTCTAAGAAAATCTGAACTGCTGGTAGCATTTGCTGCAGGGGCAGAGAAAAATGCTATTTCAAAGCAAACCATTTCCAAATGGATAAGCCATTGCATTCATTTCTGCTATAAGCACCATGGAAAAACTATCCCCCAGGGGATCAGATCCCATTCCACCAGGGCTGCATCTACTTCAACAGCCTTTCTTAGAGGTGTTCCTACCAGGGAGATTCTAGAAGCTGCTACCTGGAGTTCAGTTCATACTTTCACCAAGCACTATCACTTATCAATTTTCTCTAAATCCGTAGCTGGCTTTGCCACTGCTGTTTTGCAGGGCCTTATAGCCGGTCCTCATTCTGTATAAATCCATCCTCCCATCCTTAGCTTTGGGAATCTACCCAAGTGTAATGACTGCAACAGTGAAACACAAAGAACATAGTACAGTTGTGTACACTTACCATAAATGTAGATGTTGGAGTGTATTCACTGTTGCAGTCCTGGTTACCCTCCCTCCAGCCCCCTGTTTTTTCTCTTACTATGCCTCTCCTTTATTTCTCTACACTTAAAAGCCTTTTTGGTGTATTTGCTTTTGTTTGGAGGTACATATTTTTGTGTTTAAAATTATTTATATATTTTGCTCCCCATTTGGGGGGCACCTGACATCTGGGGCAAGAAAAACTTGTGTAATGGTGTCAGCTGAATGTTTTATACCCCTAACGACCTGACATCATGGAAGAAGGGACTGCAACTGATGCAGGACCCAAGACTTTGTTAATCAGGCCAACTGAGGGCAACCTACCAGCAGATTACCCAAATGTAATGACTGTAACAGTGAATACACTCTAACCTCTACATTTATGGTAAGTGTACACAACTGTACTTTTCTGATAGTGCCCTCCAGCTGACTCTGCCACTGTCTCCATCTCCACGGATAGAGATACCAAACTGTTACCCACTACTACTGTTCTTCCAACTGACAAGGACAGCAAGACAGTGGAGCTTCTGAGCAAGAAGATGTACACTTCTACCATTCTGGCCTTCAGGGCCACCAACTACCAAACTCACACGGCCAAGTATTCCTTAGTTCTGCTGGAAAAAGCCTCCAAGGACTTGGCCGACATCCCAGATTGTGCAGCCAAAGCCTCTGTGTCCTCCCTTCTTAGCTGTCATCTCTCAGGTGAACAGGCACTCCATAGGGTGTACTTAGGATGCAGCTGAAGCTTCAGCTAGGTCAGCTGCATCAACTTCTGCCTTGAGGAGATATTCTTGACTACGCCTTCACCCTCTCTGATGATTTCAGGGCTAAATTGATTTGATGCCCCCTTAGATCACTCCACTTTATTTGGTTCTAAGGTAGCTGACCTCTTCAAGTCTCAAAAAAAAGCCAAGAAAATGCAGGACCTAAAACACCTACTAGTCTCACCCATTCCTAAGTTTCACAGGAACTACCCTGCCAATACTTAATTCATAGGAAAACAGTCTCAACCTATGGCAGGACCAGGAGACCTCCTATTAAGCAGCCCCCTTTGGCTAGAGCTTCTCCAGCCCCCAGCCAGAGACATCCCTTACAAGACAGGGCAGGTAGTGTCTGATTACCTGCCAGTCTTACCACCCCCCTCCCCCTACTTCTACCCCTGTCTATGCCTGCCTCTCTCACTTGTCTTCCTGTGTAGTCCCACATCACCTTAGACAAATGGGTCCTTTCCATCATTCAGAATGGCTACTTCATGTCCTGGATCTCCTTTCCTGTACAAAAAGGCATTCCTCAGCCACCCACCAGTCAACTACACCTGCTGCAGCATGTATTGCAAGCACTTCTGACTCAAGGCACCATAGAACCAGTGCCTCTGGAAGGAAAAGGAAGAGTTTTTTGCTCAAAGATTTTTCTGGTACCAAGGAGAGAATGTCCGTGGAAACGTACTAGCTCTCTCGCTTCTCATCCCTTTCCTAAAGGTCCCCACCTTCAGAATGCTCACTCTCCCTAACCTCTCCCCCCTGCTCCTGTCCCAAGGGTTCTTGCCAACCCTAGACTTAAAGGATGCTTATTTGCACATCCCAGTAAAGCCCACATTCAGGAAATACCTGAGATTTTTAGTGGGCTCAACCCACTTTCAATTTTCTGCCTTGCCCTTTGGGCTTTCCACTTCACGCAGGGTCTTCACAAAATGCCTGACTCCAGTCGCCGCCTACTGCAGGACACAGGGAATCCAGATTTTCCCCTTCTTGGACGACCTGCTAATTCAGGCAATCAGAAGACCTTAGCTCTTCATATTCAGTTTCTTCTGACCCTGTTGCAATCACTAAGATTTCAGATAAATTACCAAAAATCTCACCTGGCACCCACTCAGGAGATTGTCTTCCTGCGGTGCAGAATTTGCACAGACGTCATGAAGGCCTTCCTGCCACCAGGCAAGGTAGTTTCCTTCACAGACCACCTGCACTGCATCCTCCAGCATCAGAATGGACAGCCGGATAGTATCGGAGACTCCTGGGTTACATGGCAGCCATCATTCCCATGCTCCCCCTAGCAAGACTGCATATGAGGAAGCTACAGTGGTACCATTGGTCAGTCTGAACCCAACATTCACACCTCCTGGAATTCAGGTCCCCCTCCTACCTTGTTTGAAACCAGAAATTTAATGGTGGCTGGTACAAGTGGCCATCAACCCAGGACTGTCTCTCCAGCCATCCTCACCCACACAGATCTTGCATATACAGACTCTTCAGATCTGGGTTGGGGAGCCACATTGGGCCAAAGACGTGCAAGGAGTGTGGCTAATCTCACACTCACTAGAACACATCATTGTCAGAGATGAGGGCTATCCTCCTAGCTCTGCAAGCATTCCTACCTTATTTTCATCCAGGGCCACTAAAGATTTTCACGGACAATACCTCTGTACTGTGGTATCTCAACAAACAGGGAGGGACCAAGTCCTACCTCCTTTGCAGACTAGCTCTAATTGTATGGGAGCTAGCCTTCTCACAGGGTATTACCTTGCAGGCAGTTTACATCTCCTCCCTCCACAATGTCCAGGCAGACTTATCTCAGCAGAACCATCACAAACAACCATGAATGGATGCTTCTCAGCGAGGTCTTCCTGCATCTGGTCCACGGGTGAGGTATACCTCAAATAGACCTGTTAGCCTCCTCCACCAGCAGGCAGCTACCTGGCTTTTGCACCAGAACACCAAGGCACTGGTAAAAGATGCCTTCTCATTTCCTTGGCAGGGGAAATTTCTGTATGCTTCCCCTCTTCCCCCTGATTTGAAAGGTGCTGCTGAAAATACAGCAGGATACACCGAAAATCTTGCTGGTGATTCCATACTGACCAAGACAGCACTAGTTCTCCCTTCTCCTCCATTTGTCCAAGGGCAATCACCACAATTACCCCCCTCCCCCATGGGTCTGATCACACAGCATAAAGTATCTCTGGTACATCCACAGTGGCATTCTCTACATCTCACCCTGTGATTGATAGGATTCTGATCCCCTTCAGACACCTGTACGACGAGGACATGCTCAGTGTCCTGCAGGAGGCCAGGAAACCCAAACACAAGAAAATCTTACCTGCCTAAGTGGAAAGGGTTTTCCATACGGTATCACAAAAGACAGTTGGACACGCTGACAACCGACATCCCTCTAAATCCTGTCTTACCTGTGTGAAGTACTGCAGACAGGTTTGGCCTACACCTCCATAAAAGCACATTTGTCTGCAATTTTTGCCTGCCTCCCTTTGGATCCAACCCTTGCATCCAGACTACCTTCGAAACTCTTCCTCAAATGGGATACTTCACTTAAGACCCCCTCCAGAAACCATCCCATCCTCCCTGGGATCTTAAATATGTCCTGGAGAAACTCACCCTAGCTCCCTTTGAGCCAGCAGACAAAGCTCCCCAAAAGCTTTGCACATGGAAAACTATTCTATTGGTGGCTCTGACCTCAGCCAGGAGGGTCTCAGAACTGCAAGCTCTGATGGTTAACCCACCATTCCTAGTTTTCCACCTTGACAGGGTTACTCTCAGAACTATCTCCTCCTTCATGCTCAAGGTGGTTAATGACCTCCACTTGAACCAGTTCATTCACCTAACAACCTTTTTTCTTAACCCACAGGGGGACAGTGAGAGAGCACTCCATTCCCTAGGTATTCGCAGACCGCTTATGTTTTACCTCCATAAAACCTAGTCCATTAGAAATTCTGACCAGCTCTGTCTCCTTCCACCCCAGAGCCTTGGGGAAAGCAATGACCAAACAGACCATTTTGGCCTGGATTTCCAGGGCCATCTCCTTTTGTTACACATACCATGGGAAGACCTTGCAGGGCAATATTTAAAGCCCACTCCACCAAATCTTTAAGGGGATAGAGACCAACACAATGCTGGAAGCTGACACTTGTTCCTCAGTGTACCCCTTCACGAAACATTACAAGATGGACCATATCTCTAGGGCCAGGGTGGGGTTTGCCAGGGCTGTCCTTTGGATTCCTAGAAACTTCTACCAGACCACAAGCCCATTCACAGTGAGCTGTGGCACTCGCCCACATGTAGAATACTGCAGCATTGGAATAGGACATAGAGAAGTTGTGTAAAATCTTACCATAACCATAGATGTCCATCTCTTCCATGTTGCAGTATTTCATCCCACCCTCCTTTCCCTCCTGTTACATTGCACTTGCTTCTCTGGATGGTACTGGATGGGCAATGCCCTCCTAGGACTGGCTCCGACTGGGGCTTTCTGTTCTTAGGGCTGGTGCATATGGACGTCACTTTTATGGCCCACGTTCCTGCTGCCATGTCAGACGCCTGACGCACTGAGGGATTGATAAACTTTGGAATACTGGCCAGACAGGTGGAAGGATGAAGGGTTAACCCACATGTCGAATACGGCAACTTGGAAGAGGAGGACATCTGTGGTTATGTTAATATTTTACACAACTTCTCTATCTCATTTGCTGCATTTAACTACAGCAGGATTCCTGGTTTGCAGCGTTTATTAAGGTTGTTTTCTTCAGGTTAGTAAATTTTTTCTCTTTTTTTGGGTATTAAGTTTTTCTGTCTTCCTCCCTTCCCTGTTTTAGCCGTCATTCAGCGTTGGGCTTTCTCTCCTTTGCCTTTCTTTCCCTTTTGGTGCTTGGTGCCTTTTTTCCATATTCCTCCCCCTTTGCTTAGTTTTTGGGGGCAAGTGGGGTTTTGTTGTGGCCATTTCTGTTTGGTTTGTATGTGTTTGTTACTGGCTACTTGGTAGCATCTCTGTAGGTAGTCTGGGGATTTGTACTTTAGTCTTCCTCTTAGCTGTATGTCTTGTCTGTGTGTGTGTGTGTGTGTTGGTAGGACAAGTCAGACAAGCCTGGGTTTAAGAGATGTTTTTGTGGGCGGAAAATGACTAATTCTGAAGTCCACAAGAAATGTTTGTCTGGGATCCGACCACCATGAGGCTGAATGTTCAGTTTGCATTGCATTCAATCCTCTGACATTGGCGGATCACCAGAATAAGCTTCTACTTAAGGGCATGGCCCAAGGGTGTCCCTTTGTTTTGGGCTCCCCCCTTCTAGCAGCCATTAAGTCCGTAAGAGGAAGGTCTCCTCAGCCTCCCTTAGGGCTTATCTGGCTACTCAGAAACCGCTAAGACTCTCAGATCACAGTCCTGCAGATCCAAAGCAATCTAATGTAGATTTGGATCTGAAGGCTCAGGATCTGATGTCCTTCATGGATGCATCTGCAGTCAATACAACTGGGTTGTCCTGTCGTCAGGCAGCCCTTCAGTCGGCCGGATTCCAAAGTCCGGGTCCGGCTTCGGCTGATGTCGCACTTCACCCGACGTCATCTCTGTTGGTCTTCGGGTATATAAGCATCAGCCGACGCCATTTTCTCCAGTCTTTCTTGCCGCGTGGCGCCCGAAGCAGAAGCTGTTCGCAAGTGCCGGTCGGTCGGATCCAGAGATTACTTCTACCGAATACTACTTCGAAGACTTCTAAAGCTAAGTACCCCGTTGGGGACTCTTTCTTGCCTCAGCCGATGTCAGAAAAAGTTAATAATTGTTTAACCTGTGGGAAACAAATACCTCATAAAGATTTCCACTCTTACTGCCTGCCCTGTTTAGGCCCAGCCCACGACGTAGCAGCTTGTTCGTCCTGTGCTTCTTTCAACCGACGAACGCTTAGACGGCGGTCAGAGTTTGCAGAACAGTTTTTCGGTTCTGACTTGGCGTACATTATGCCGTCGGAGCCACCGACTTAGCATTCTGCCAAAACGCAAAGAAAAGACCGACACTCGCGGTCCGCGGTTTCGGCCAAACCATGGTTAAGCAAACCGCGAGTGTCTCGGTTTCGGCCGAAACCGAGAAAACTGATCAAACTACACCTGAAACTATCACTACAACTGAGGTCCCTGCTAACACTCTTGAATCGGCCTCAGAAATTTTACCCACTATGGTGCTTACCACTGACTTATCAGACACCATTCCCTTGGATGTCTCTTCCCCAGCACGTGGTGCTGCTAGGCCTCCAGCAGCCATGTCCATTAAGGCCTTCGCCAGGGCTAAAGCAGCCAAGACTACTAAAACAGTGCCTGTTAAACCCCCTTCCACCAGGCCCTCTGCCAGTTCTCAAATGCTTACCTTGGCAGAAGATTTAATTTCATTAATTAGAGGATCTCAATCTCACCCAGCCAGGGCCTCTCAGCCCCCAGAAAAGAGACCTAGGGCAGAGCCCCCTGAGCCAGTGTCCTCTGATGATTCTGCTGATGAATCAGACATAACTGACCAGCCAGAGGCTCCTTTCTCCAATTTTGAAGATTCTGATGCTGAAGAATCCATTCCAGCTGCTTCCCCTCAGAAGAATTCTCCTTTGGGGAAACCTTGCATGCCATGCGAGAACAGTTCCAATGGCAGCAACAGGATTTTTCAGACTCCAGGAAAAGACTTAGGACTTTTTGCACCTACCACAGCACAGGCCCTTAGCTATCCCTCCTGTTCTCTCTGTGGTGGATGATGCTTTCAATGATGCCTGCTCAGCTCCAGATTCTTTACCCCAGCCCCTGCCAAACCAGACAGATTTTACAGGGTGCCAGATACTCATCACCACCTCTACAAGGCCCCTCTTGCAGACCCGAAACTATATCCCAGGGTCCCAAGGCAGTAGCGACCATAGCTAAAACCCTGTTCCTTCTGAAAGGGAAGCAAGGTCATTAGACAGATGGGGTAAAAAGTTTACACTTCATCCACTCTTTCAGCTAGAGCTTTAAATTGTCAGTTTCACATGATACAATACCAAGAGTTTATGCTTGATCAGTTAACTAAAAAGCTAACCACTGATGAATCTCTTGATAAGAATTATGTATTAGAAATGGTAAATAACATACAGCAGGTTAGTAACCATTCTTTAAAATGTGGCTATGATGCACTGGAGGCTTCATTTAGATCAGCCATGACTGGCACAGTAATTAGAAGGCATGCATGGCTAAAGGAGCAAGCTTTACCGGATCATGTTAAATCTAAATTGCTTGATGCTCCTATGGATAAATCAAGTTTGTTTGGTACACCTGCCCAGCAGGTTATGAAGAAAATGGAAGAAAAGGCAAAATCTGTCCAGACAGTTAAAGATTGCAGGTTCAACCCCCAAGGTTTAGCAGGAACTGGCCTGCCAAAAATTGGTCCTTTCCTGACTCCACAAGACCTCAAAGGGGCAGGAATAGACGTTCCAGAGGCAGAAACCAGTCCAGAGGAGGTGCCTACAGAGGACGACAGTGGCAAGGTAACAACAGAGGCACAGAATCAACACCTGCCTCTACATCAACACAGCCACAGTGACTTAAACCTAAACCCGCCAACCAGGGAACAAATAGCAGCTCCTCTAGGCGGAAAGCTAACCTTATTTTCAAAAAACTGGCACCACATAAAGGACAAGTGGATTTTAGGAACCATAGATCAAGGTTACCGGTTCCACTTCCACACTTTACCAGTCAAAAGAGGAATGCCAAACCTACCCCCAAATCAAAAAACAGAGGCTCTACAACAGATAATGGAATTAGCAAACATGAGAGCTGTGGAAAAAGTGCCAACAGCAGAGCAAGGAAAGGGGTTCTACTCCAGACTATTCCTAGTTCCAAGAAAGGAAAAAAGTTGGAGACCAATTCTAGACCTGTCTACCCTAAATACTTACATCATTGTCCCAAAATTCAAAATGCTGACCCTACAGCAACTTCTTCCCATGCTGGGCAAGGAGTGTTGGCTGGTAACTCTAGATCTCAAGGAGGCATACCTGCACGTCCCCATTCGACCTATCTGCAGAAGATACCTCAGATTTCTTGCAGGATCAGAGCACTATCAATTCTCAGCATTGCCCTTTGGCTTATCTACTGCGCCCAGAGTATTCACAAAATGCCTGGCATCAGTAATCGGCCATTGCAGACTACAGGGAATTCAAATTTATCCATACCTGGACGACTGTCTGATACAAGGGGACAACAAAAGCAAGCTGACAACAGATTTACAAAGGGTCATTTACTTGCTTCAAGCACTGGGATACACAGTCAATTTACAAAAGTCAAGGCTGATACCATCCCAGACAAGGACTTTCCTGGGAGCGGAATTGGACACAGTAAGACAAATGGCATTCCTAACTACAGAAAAACAAAAGAACTCCCTCTTTACTTCTTGGCACTAACAAATCTGAACAAGTTAACAGCAAGAAAGGTACTGCAGGCCTTGGGTTTCATGGCATCATGCATAATCTTGGTTCCATTTGCCAGACTACATATGAGAAAGCTTCAGTGGTACCTAAAGAATTTATGGTCCCAACACAGACACAGCCTAGAAATGGAAATCCCACTAATACCATGCTTAAAACAGGAGTTCCTATGGTGGGCTCACGATGCCAGTCAAACCCAGGCCTGCCCTTTCGAAAGGTCAAGCAAGCCAGACCATCACAACAGATGCTTCAGACCTGGGATGGGGGCACATATGCTGGACAAATGCGTGCAAGGATTGTGGACACAGGACCAACTTCAACTGCACATCAACCTAAAAGAAATGCTGGCAGTAAAACTGGCAATCCAAAAGTTCAGACCATTTCTCAAGGAAGGCCAGTTGATGATAAGGACAGACAACACCACAGTCATGTGGTACATCAACAAACAGGGAGGCACTCATTCCTACCCCTATGCAGAATGACTTTGGAGCTGTGGACCCTGGCACTCAGCTACAACATCCAGTTACAGGCAATATTTGTACCAGGAAAAGAAAACTCTCTAGCAGATATGTTAAGCAGGACTACATCGGATGTCCACGAATGGCAGCTGCACCGGACATCTTCAAGACCATCTCAAAGAAATGGGGAATGCCTCAGATAGATCTATTCGCATCACCTCTCAATCACCAGCTCAAAAATTCTGCACAAGGACATTCCACCCACTAGCATGGAAAGTGGACTCGCTCTCCTTCAGCTGGAAAGGACTAACAGCATATGCATTCCCACCTCTTCCCTTGATACACAAAGTATTACTAAAAATCAAGGAGGAACGTCCAAGGATAATCCTGATAGCTCCAAACTGGCCAAGACAACATTGGTACCCACTGCTGAGGAGCATGTCTTGGAACAATATGTGGCCAATACCCTGATGCCTTTGATGCTAACTCAGAACAACTACAGCACCATGCATCCAAACCTAAAAGCGTTGCAACTGACTGCATGGAACATCACATAGCAGCTGCTAATCCACAGCTTTCACAAAGAGTTAAAGACATTATTCTTGAAGCACGCAGACCTTCAACAAGAAGAAACTATGCTGGGAAATGGAAAAGGTTTGTCATTTGGAGCTCAGAAAGAGGTAAAGATGTATCAAACATAGATATGCCCAACATTCTGGAGTATCTGGCGAACTACTTCATTCAGGCCTGTCCTATTCCTCCATCAAGATTCATGCATCAACTATTTCAGCAGAATACAGCTTTGATCCACCTGTTTTTCACATCCTTTGCTCAGGCAGTTCCTCAGAGGAATCAAGAATGTAAAACCTCCAAGGAAACCACCATTACCAGCCTGGGACTTGAACTTTGTGCTAGAAAAATTGACTCTATCACCTTTTGAACCAGCAGCAACAGCAGACCTGCAACACCTGTCATGGAAAACTGCTTTCCTACTGGCAATTACTTCAGCAAGGAGGGTTTCAGAACTACAGGCCTTAATGGCAGTGCAACCCTTTCTAATCTTCCACCAAGATAGAGTGTCCATGAGGACTAATCCTACATTTATGCCTAAGGTGGTATCCAGAGTGTCCTTAAACCAGGCAATCCACCTACCTACCTTCTTTCCCAACCCACAAAACAGAGGGAAAGAATACTGCATACCTTGGATGTACATAGACAGCTACGCTACTACTTGGACAGAACAAAAATAGCAGAAAGACTGACCAACTTTTGTAGCCTATGCAGCAGGAAGGGAAGGAAAAGCTATTTCCAAACAGACAATCTCCAAATGGATAGGAAATTGCATACGATTCTGTTACTCCTTCCATGGAAAGCAAATTCCACAGAACATAAGACCTCATTCTACAAGGGCAACAGCCACTACCACAGCCTTCTTACGAGGAGTGGCTACCAAAGACATTATTGAGGCGGCTACTTGGACCTCCGTGCATACATTTGCCAAGCATTATAATCTACCTCTATATTCCAGATCCCGAGCAGGGTTTGCCACTGCTGTTCTGCAAGGGATCCTAAACACACCATAATCTACCTTTATCCTCCTCCCCTAGTTGGCTATGGTATTCTACCCAGTTGTTATGACTGCAGATGCATCCATGAAGGACATAGTACAGTTTTGTACCTACCATAAATGTAGATGTCCAAATTGGATAGCATCTGCAGTCAGGATTACCTCCTCCTTCCCTCTGTGGTACTCCTAGGGTGTTTACCCTTCTAATAGCTAGCTAGTGGGGGGACTTCTTTCATGGTGTATTTGTTTGTATTTATGCACATACATGCTTATTTTTGTGTTTACCTCTATCTTTTGGAAACATTGGCATCTATCCAAAATTTTTAGCCTTCTAGAGGGCTTCTGGCATCTGGGGCAAGAAACACTGAAGAAAATGGCGTCGGCTGATGCTTATATACCCGAAGACCAACAGAGATGACGTCGGGTGAAGTGCGACATCAGCCGAAGCCGGACCCGGACTTTGGAATCCGGCCGACTGAAGGGCTGCCTGACGACAGGACAACCCAGTTGTTATGACTGCAGATGCTATCCAATTCGGACATCTACATTTATGGTAGGTACAAAACTGTACTTTATCCAGTGTGGAGGTTTCTTCTGATCAGAGATCCTCGGATCCTACCTCTGTTCCCTGTGCTAAGTTAGCTTTCCCTGATCCATGCAGGTTGTGCTTCAGAGTTCTGATCAGATGCATTTGTCATATCCAGAGCTAGTTATTTTGAGCTTCTCAGATCTCATAGGGATCTGAAGGCTTCGGGTCCAGTACATACGTTGTTTCCCTGGATCAGGAATGCCACAGAGTGGTGGGATCCCAGCAGGCTTCCCCTTCGAAGTCCAGTCACTCTTCAGGCTCTTCTAGATCCCCTAGGAGCATCTTATCCTCAGACATGGACAAGATAAGTTTCCTTGGGGCTCAGAGTTGGGTCTTTTGGCGACTCCGCCCACTTGGGCTTGGGGAGATAGGGGGGTGTTGGGGGATCAGGCACTGTCCGTTTTTCCTCTTCCTTCAGGGTCCCTGACTAGCTCAGTCCCTATGGCTTCTCATCAGAGTGGGTCTTAGCTCCAAGAGGTTAGCGCTGAGTACCTGGAGAGGGGTTCTGGGCTGGGGTTTTTGGATCGGCCCCTTCCTTTGGGGCCATTTGGCCTTTGATAGCTCAGGGCCAGTTCTGTCAGAAGGCCAGGGCCTGGGGTGGGCTCTGCTCCTCCTTCCCTTGTGGTTTCAGCTACATGGGGATGGGGTTTCCTTAAGTCCTTCAGCCTTTTGAGTGGTAGAGCTCACTTTCTGCAAGTGTTGAGCAGTGTCATCCTCTTCCCATCCCAGGAACATCCTAGCCTATCTGTATAAGGTGTCCTGAGCCCATTCATCCTGTCCAGGGTCTGCTCCCGAGACGGCCTTCAGTAGTCGAAAACTCCAGGGATTCCCCTTGTTTCTGTGTCCTCTCATGAGCTCTTTACGGAAGAGCCACCTCGGAAAAGACTGTGCATGAGGCGGCACTTGGGACTCCCCTTTGGAGTCCCTCATGGAGGACACTAAATCTCTGCCAGATGACATCTCATTTTGAGACATTCTGGAGCTGTTGAAGCAGAAAGTCCTTTGGTCTCTCTAGCCCCTGTCTTTGAAGGAATTTGTGTTCCTGAAGCTGTTCTTGTTGTGTCCATATACTTCCTGGGTTTCCACTCTGCAGACAAATTTATTGATCTGATCACATTCAGGGCATGGAAGGAACCTGACACTGTGGAACCACTTCCTAAGAAAGCAGATGTTTGTGAACCCCCCCCCCCCCATGGACCAAATATACTGGTGCAAGGGCATGCTAGACAGTGCTGTCATGGTTGCTGCAGTCACAAAGAAGAAGCTGGCAGAACAGAGCGCCAGCATCCATCCCCTGAACTGTGAATCTTAGGCGATTGACAGACATGGGAAACACGTTTACGCTTCAGCCATTTTGGCTTGAGAGACGTAAATCATTTGGCGCATTTTACTCCCCTCCAAAAAGATATGGGCTTCGAGCTCACCAAGTCTCTTTCACAGTTGATGCCGGCAGCGGACCTCAAGAAGTTATCTCCCAAGCTCACCACTCTCAACTGTATTACCAATTCCTTGATGAGGTTAATTTCCAATGCGATGGAAGGTCATTCTCGAGTGGCTGGTACAGGTTTTGTATCTGGCATCGTGCCTGGATGCAGCTAAGTGGGTTCATGGACCCTTCAATGCTCCGTTCTATGGTTCTTCGCTGTTTGGACCTTCTGTCAAAGAAACCTCAACTGGCATTGAGCAGGAGGACAAGACTCAGTCGGTGGTTTGGATCAAGGTTTCTACTTACCCAAAGGTCCTTTTTCAAACAACAGCGGGGTATTAAGAAACTGATTCCACAAGTCGCAGGGTTCCTTTCAAGATGCTCCAGTAGATTCCTCTCCCAGAGATAGGGGAAGGGGATTCAATGGTAGACACTGTCCCAGGGGCAGAAGGGGTCCTCAAAGTCAGGGCTCCAGAGAACCTTCCTCTGAGAAGCCTTTTCAGTGCCCCTGATGCATTGCCTGGCTGTTCTGCCCTGGAGGCAGTTAGGGGTTGTTTTTCTTTTCACCCAAATGCCTGGGCTTCAGCAACAATCAATGGGTGCTCAAGATTATATCCAGGGCTTATTACATTCCCTTTTACCAACCATCTTCCACTTACCAAGAAGGTTCTCCCTGACTTGCCACCCAGTCAGAGAAAACTGGCCCAATGAGAAGTTCTGGCACTTCTAGAAAAAAAAAGAACCATCCAGGAGGTCCTGACAAGACAGAGGATCTGGAACTTAATCCCACTTCTTTTTGGTACCAAAAAGGACAGGGAATCTGTCCAATTTTGGACCTCAACAAAGTGAACTTGTTTGTCAAGAAGTCAAAGTTCTGGATGGTCACTGTTCATCCCATCTTGCCCCTACTTCAGAAGGATGAATGGATATGCTCCATAGACCTCCAGGAAGCCTATTGTCCTATCAAGTTAGGTGCTCCAGGAGGCACTTGCACCTCTGGATTGGAGCCGATCTTTTTCTATTCAGAGCTCTACCATTTTTTACTCGCCGCAGACCCCAGGGTGTTTACCCAAATGCTTGGCAGTTGTTGTGGCTCACCTGAGGCTTCAGGGATTTCAGGTCTTTCCATACCTGGACGATTCCTCCTCACAACTCCCATGAAGCATCGACTGGTTTCTAACTCCCATGAAGCATCAACTGGTTTCTGTCGCAGAATACCTTTTACACACTTTTAAAGGGCTAGGGATTACCATCAATGTGACAAAGTCGAAGCTTTATCCAGTACAGAGCCTGGAGTTCATTAGGACTCATCTGTATGCAGTCAGAGATTGCAGCTTTGCCTCCTCACAGAGTGGACTTGATAAGACAGTAGGTCAGGGCCATCTTGGTTCTCTTGCCACAGGCACACCTCATTCTGAGAGCACTGGGGTCCATGTCGGCGGCTGTTCTCCTCGTTCCTCTAGCAAGATACCACATGCAGGTGCTTCAGTGGACTCTGGCAGTACAGCGGTCTATTCTATCTTATCCAATGTCTATGCCTATTCCATTGACCCCCATTTGCAGACAGTACATGCAGTAATGGCTTCAGTCAGAGAATCTCCTTCGGGTAAAGCCGTTTTCTCTCCCCCCCTGGCCACAGTGACCATGGATGCTTCCCTGTTAGGGTTGGGGGGTCATTTTCAGAGTAGGAGTGTCCAAGGCATGTGGTCCCCTTTGGAGACCAAATTGCACATAAATGTCATGGAGGTGAGGGCAGTTCTCTAATTGCAAGCCTTTCAGGGTTGTCTTTCTTTGGGAACTGTAACTATTCATGCAGACAGTGTGTCTGATACATAAACAACCAAGGGGGAACACGGTCCTACCTGTTGTGCAGAGAGGCCATGAGAGTGTAAGAATTGGTTATCTCTTCCAGTTGCTTTCTCCTTTGTAGTGCTCATACATGGGCAGTCCAACATCTTGGCAGACCAGTTCAGCAGATTCATCCTGACACATGAGTGGTCCTGCAATCTGTCAGTGGCATCTCAGATTTTCACCCATTGCCTTGCTGTGATCTGTTTGCATCCCCATTGAACAAGTGCAGCAGGTACTTTGCCTTGATTCCCCCAAAGCGGCAGTCTGAGGGACACTTGTGTACACAATTGGCCCTAGGTCTCCTATATCCTTACCCCTTTCTCTAATCCCCAAAGTACTCCAGAAAGCCTTCAGACTGAGGATTTCCATGGTACTCATTGCTCCCTTCTGGTCTCGTCAGGTATGGTTCCCCTTTCTCAGGGCTCATCTCAAGTATTCTCCCTGGATACTGGATCGGATCCCATTCCAGATCTCGTATGTCACCCATCAGAACCACCTCCCGATCTTCAGTCACTTCACCTGACTTTGTGATTTCTTCACCTCCAGTCCTAGTAAAGCAGTCCAGGTTGGCTTCTCCCATCAGGAAAATTATTCTGGCCTTGCAGAAGCCTTGTACTCGAAAGATCTACCGTAGTAAGTGGAAATGTTTTTCCTTTTGGGCAGCGGAACGACATCTGGACCCTTTTTCAGCTCCTATTCTGGATATCCTTTTCTTGACATCCCTGTTTTCAGGAGGTGGCCAGCTTTTTGACTATCAAATTGCAGTGTGTGGCCATTTCTAATTTTCATGCCAGTGCTGGACATCCACCTTTTCCTCGAGGTTATGCAAGGCCTTCATGAAAGGCATCTTTCTTCTTAGGCCTCCAGTCAAAGATCCCATTCCTCCTTGGTAATTGACCTTGATGCTGCAATCGCTCACCCAAGTCTGTTTGAGCCTGCTCTTTATTGTGATCTCAAATATCTTTCATGGAAAAAACACTTTTCTGATTGCTATTATCTCAGCCAAGAGGGTTTCTGAATTGCAGGCCTTATCTTCTAAACTGCCATATATTGTTTTTCATAAGGACCGAGTGACTTTACGAACTAATCCCTCATTTGTGCATAAAGTTGCTACTGAAAGAAATCTTAACCAGGGCATGTAGTTGCCTGTTTATTTTTCTCTAATCATCCTAATAAAGGTGAATGTCTCCTTCATACCTTGGGTGTACATTGTCAGCTGAGATTCTGTATGTTTCGAACTAAACCCTTCAGAAAATCAGTTATTCATGGCCTTTCCCTGAACAGGCATGGCCAGGCAGTCTCAAAATTAACATTTTCTAAATGGATCTCTGGTTGCATTTCCCTGGTTTACTTTATGATAAAGATGGAGCTGTGTCTCTTTGGTCAGTGGCTACTTCTTCGGCCTTCGCTGCCAGGATGTCCTTAGATGAGATTTGTGCTGCAGCCACTTGGTCCACACCTCACACTTTTGTTGCTCATTATAAACTGGATGTGATCTCCAGAGGTGGGGCGTCTTTTGGTTCCACAGTGCTCGGGTATGTCCTTCCTTATGACTACCCAGGATTCTCTGTAGCTGGGGATTCTGACCCAGATGTGACGAGTAATGAAATGGATAACATCAGATCAATAGTTAAGTACTTACCATAACTTGGTATCTGTTATCCTATTTCATTATTCATCACCTCCCGCCCTCCTTCCCCCTTCCATGTTTCTGGTGGTTCTGGAGAGGTTGAGGTTTGAGCCCTTGAGCTTCCACCTCTTGTGGTTGTAATGCTATTGTTGCCTATGTGTAGGTAGTCCAGTGCCCTGGTGGTTTTCTATACTTGGTCAGCAAGCTTGATCTTAGGGTTTTAAGGTAGAAAGAGATTGTGGGAGTGGGAGGAGCTTGAGCCTTGAATCTACTTTGTATAGTTGCTGGATTGAGTCTGCCATCAGATCCAAGACCCAGACATGAATAATGAAATAGGATAACACAGATACCAAGTTATGGTAAGCACATAAGTATTGTTTTTTGGGCACATCAGAAACATGCTGACCCCTCCTCAGCTCCTGTACAAAGTGTTCTTGACTTTTTGGCAATGGTTTTTAATGAAGGAGGCAGCTCCTCAACAATTAGGGTTCAGTTAGCAACTTCCATATTGGTTTTGAAAATTATTCCTTGGCTTCATCTAAGCTTTGTAAAGCCATTTTGAGAGGTACCCTCCTACTGAGGCCTCACTATAAATATTCTGCTCCACCATGGTACTTAAATCTGATACTGCAGGCTTCACTCTCCATTCACTACCCATTTGAACAAAGCAGCAAGATGTGATCTTAAATTTCTGACCTGGAAAACTATTTTCCTAGCGGCCATTACCTCCACTAGAAGAACTGCAGGCATTGCCTGTTAATCTCCCTACTTGATTTTTCATAGGGATAGAGTATCATTATGTACCAATACTGCTTTCCTTCCTAAGGTGGTGTCAGAATCCAATATTAACCAGTCCATTAATCTGCCTCTCTTTCCTAAATTTATGAACAAAGATATGATCATCGTATTACACTGCTGCAGTCATTACACTTGGGTTATCCTGCCGTCAGGCAGTTCCCCAGTTGGCCTGAGTTCCAAAGTCTTGGTCCGGCGTCTGTTGCTGTCGCCTCCTCCCTGACGTCATTGCGACAGAGGTATATAAGATGCAGCCAATACCATATTCTTCAGTCTTTCTTGCCGCACGGTGCCCGAAGCAAAAGCAGTTCGCAAGTGCCGGTCGGCCGTCTCCTGAGATTTTTATTCCGAATCCAGAACTGAAGTCTTCTACAAAGCTAAGTGCCCTGTTGGGGAAACTTTTTCTTGCCTCAGACCGATGTCAGTAAACGTTAATAACTGTATTTCTTGTGGGAAGCAAATACCTCATAAGGATTTCCATTCCTATTGTATCCCATGCCTAGGCCCTGATCACGACGTCACTGGTTGTCTGTTTTGTGCTAGGTTTAACAAGCGCACTATTAAACGTTGGTTTGATTTTGCCCAACATTATTTTGGTAGAAAATTCAATTTTACCATGCCGTCGGAACTTCCGACAACCGGAATACACAAAAAGCGCAAAGACAAGGATAGGCATCCGAGGCCCAAAACTGACGACGAAGCCTCTTCTAGGCCAGTCGCCGGTTTTCAGCGAGGTGCCTTCGCAGCCCCTGATAACAGCTTCTATAGAACCTCAAGCCGCCTCTGACTCCCACGTGGAGATGGCAGGGCCTTCGGACACACAAGTTCTTCAGCCTGAGTCTAACCTTTCAGAGATATCTGGAGTAGCTGAGCAACCCACAGCTATAGAGGGTGCCTTCAGACCTACTCAGTTAAGCATTAAACCCTCAGCGAAGTCTAAGCCTCCTTTAAAGTCAAAGATACAAATACAGCATTCTCCAGGACAGGCCTCCATGCCTAAGAAACAAATGCTCAAAATGGCCAAAGACCTAATCACTCTGATCAGGAGGTCCCATCCCCCTCCTGATAAAAGGCCTAGACAGGATGTAGACTGACTCATCCGACCAGGTGTCCATCTCTTCTGATTCATCCTCAGACCTAGGATTCTCTTTACCCCCTTATGAGGATTCTGATGCTGAGGAATCAATGCCATCAGCCTCACCGCCTGAGGACTACTCCTTTGGGGAAACCGTACACACCATGAGGGAGCATTTCCACTGGGAAGGCCAGGATTATTCAGAATCCAAGAAAAGGCTCAGAGACTTCCTCTTATTACCTCAACACAGACCCCTTGCTATTCTGCCAGTGTTAGATATTGTGGATTATGTGTATACTGAATCAAGCTTAAATCCTGATTCCTTACCTCTCCAGCTCCTGTTAAACCTGACAGATACTAGAGAGTCCCTGACTCACACAAATTTCTGTATAAAAGCCCTGTAGCTGACCCTGAAACTGTTTCTCAGGGACCCAAAGGAATTAAGGCCTCATCAGCCAAGAATCCAATTCCCTCTGACAGAGATTCCAGAGCATTAGACAGATGGGGAAAGAAAGTATATACGTCTGCAACTTTAGCAATGAGAGCCTTAAATTGCCAGTTTCACATGCTAAAATATCAGCAGTTTTTACTGTCTCACTTAAAACAAAAAAATGCTTCCAGAATCAGATCCTCCTAATTTTGAAGAAATGCAGGATTTATTGCATGCAGCTGAACAAGTGGGAAAGCATACTTTGCAATGTCGTTTTGATTCTCTAGAGGCCTCCTGCAGAGCAGCAGTTACAGGCTCTCATTAGCTTGGTTAAAAGAACATACGATGTCCTTCAAGGATGCATCTGCAGCCCTTACAAATGGGGTTGTCCTGTCGTCAGGCAGCCCTTCGGTCGGCTGGATTCCAAAGTCTGGGTCTGGCCTCGGCTGGTGTCGCACTTCACCCGACGTCATAGCTGCAGTTCTTCGGGTATAAAGGCATCAGCCGACGCCATTTTCCTCAGTCTTTCTTGCCGCGTGGCGCCAGAAGCTGTTCGCAAGTGCCGGTCGGTCAGATCCAGAGATTACTACTACCGAATACTACTTCGAAGACTTCTAAAAAGCTAAGTACCCCGTTGGGGACTCTTTCTTGCCTCAGCCGATGTCAGAAAAAGTGAATAACTGTTTAACTTGTGGGAAACAAATACCTCATAAAGATTTCCACTCTTACTGCTTACCTTGTTTAGGCCCAGACCACGACGTAGCAGCTTGTCTAGCCTGTGCTTCTTTTAACCGATGGACGCTTAGACGTCGGTCGGAATTTGCTGAGCAGTTTTTCGGCTCTGATTTTGCGTATATTATGCCGTCGGATCCTCCGACTACACAAATTGCCAAAAAACGCAAAGAAAAGGACCGACACTCGCGGTCCGCGGTTTCGGCCGAAACCGCGGTTAAGCAAACCGCGAGTGTCTCTGTTTCGGCCGAAGCCGAGCAAGCGGTCCTTTCTTCAGCCGAATCCTTGCCTTCTACCGAGGCCTCTTCTAACCTGGTAGAATCGGCCTCTGAAATCCAACCTGCTGTTGTGGTTTCTCAGGAATTATCAGACACTATTCCCTTGGATGCATCTACCCCTGCACATGGAGCTGCTAGGCCTCCTGCAGCCATGTCCATTAAGGCCTTTGCCAGGGCTAAAGCAGCCAAAACTACTAAGTCTGTGCCTGTTAAGCCCCCCTCTCACAGGCCCAGCTCCAGTTCCCAAATGCTTTCTCTGGCAGAGGATCTCATCTCTTTAATAAGGGGATCCCAACCTCATCCAGACAGGGCCTCTCAGCCTCCCCCAGAGAAGAGACCTAGAGCAGAGCCCCCTGAGCCAGTGTCCACGGATGATTCCTCTAATGATTCAGACAATACAGACCCTCTAGAGGCTCCTTATTCTCCTTACGAAGACTCTGATGCTGAAGAGTCGATTCCTTGTGCCTCTCCACCTGAGGAATTCTCCTTTGGGGAAACCTTACATGCCATGAGGGAACAATTTCAGTGGCAGGGCCAAGATTTCTCAGACTCCAGGAAAAGGCTTAGGACTTTTTTGCATTTACCACAACATAGGCCTTTAGCTATACCTCCAGTTCTTTCTGTTGTAGATGATGCATTTAATGATGCTTGTACTGCTCCTGATTCTTTACCTCCAGCCCCTGCTAAGCCCGATAGGTTCTACAGGGTCCCGGACACACATCACCATTTATACAAGGCTCCTTTTGCAGATCCCGAGACCATCTCCCAGGGGCCTAAGGCAGTAACATCTACCTCTGTTAAAAATCCCCTCCCCTCTGAAAGGGAATCCAGGTCCTTAGAGAGATGGGGTAAAAAAGTATACACCTCTGCTACTCTGTCAGCTAGGGCCTTGAACTGTCAGTTTCATATGATCCAATATCAGGAGTTTATGCTTGATCAGTTAACTAAGAAACTGTCCTCTGATGAATCTTTAGATAAGAAATATGTTCTTGAAATGGTGCATAACATTCAGCAGGTTAGTAACCATTCTCTAAAATGCGTCTATGATGCACTGGAGGCTTCCTTTAGATCAGCCATGACTGGCATAGTTATCAGAAGGCATGCATGGTTGAAAGAACAGGCCTTACCGGATCATGTCAAATCAAAACTATTAGATGCTCCCATGGATAAGGTCAATTTATTTGGTTCTCCTGCTCAGCAGGTTCTGAAGAAAATGGAAGAGAAGGCAAAATCTGTACAAACAGTGAAAGATTTCTTACAGGTCCAACCTCCAAAGTTTAGCAGGAACTGGCCCTCCAAAAATTGGTCCTTTCCTGACTCCTCTAAAGCACAGAGAGGCAGGAATAGGCGTTCAAGAGGCAGAAATCAATCCAGGGGTGCCTACAGGGGATGCCAGTGGCAGGGCAACAACCAGCGAGGCTCAGACGCAGCTACTACCACTGCAACAGGACAGTCTCACAGTGACTTGGCTCTGGCACCGCCTACCAGGGAACAGATAGCAGCACCCTTAGGCGGAAGGCTAGCCTTATTTTCGAAAAACTGGCACTGCATCACAAGGGACAAGTGGATTTTGCAAACTATAGACCAAGGTTACAGGTTTCATTTCCATACTCTACCAGGAAAAAGAGGAATGCCAAACCTACCACCAAATCAAAAGACAGAAGCTCTAAAACAAATAGCTCAATTAGTAAGAATGAGAGCTGTGGAAAAGGTACCATCTATGGAACAAGGAAAGGGATTTTACTCCAGACTATTCCTGGTACCAAGAAAAGAGAAAAAATGGAGGCCTATTCTCGACTTGTCCGCTTTAAACACATTCCTCATTGTTCCAAAATTCAAAATGCTGACCCTACAGCAGCTTCTTCCCATGCTGGGCAAGGAGTCTTGGCTGGTAACTCTAGATCTCAAGGAGGCATACCTGCATGTCCCCATACGACCAATTTGCAGAAGATACCTCAGATTTCTTGCAGGATCAGAGAATTATCAATTCTCAGCATTGCCCTTTGGCTTATCTACTGCGCCCAGAGTGTTCACGAAATGCCTGGCATCAGTAATCGCTCATTGCAGACTTCAGGGAATCCAAATTTATCCATACCTGGACGACTGCCTGATACAAGCGGACAACAAAAACAAGCTAACAGAAGACTTACAAAGAGTCATTTACTTGCTGCAAGCCCTGGGATATACAGTCAATATAAAAAAGTCAAGGCTGATACCATCCCAAAGAATAACCTTTTTAGGTGCAGAGCTGGACACATCAAAACAGATGGCATTCCTAACTGTAGAAAAACAAGAACAACTCCCCCTCTACTTCTTGGCATTAACAAAGCAGAACCATCTAACAGCAAGAAAAATTTTGCAAGCCCTGGGTTTCATGGCATCCTGCATAATTCTGGTCCTTCATGCCAGACTGCATATGAGAAAACTACAGTGGTACCTGAAGAATTTATGGTCTCGACACAGCCTAGAAACCAAAATTCCACTAATACCATGCCTGAAGCAAGAGTTCCTATGGTGGGCTCAGGCCTGTCAATCAAACACAGGTTTGCCCTTCTACAGCATTCAACCAAGCCAAACCATCACAACGGATGCCTCAGACCTCGGTTGGGGGGCCCACATGCTGGACAAGTGCATACAAGGCCTATGGACTCAAGATCAGCTGGACCTGCACATAAATCTAAAGGAAATGCTGGCAGTAAAATTGGCAATCCAGACATTCAGACCATTACTCCAAGAAGGGCAGTTGATAAGGACGGACAACACCACAGTTATGTGGTACATCAACAAACAGGGAGGCCCACATTCATACCCTCTATGCCGGATGGCACTGGACCTATGGAATATGGCTCTGAGCTACAACATTCAGTTACAAGCAATTTTTGTACCGGGAAAAGAAAACCTTCTAGCAGATATATTAAGCAGAACTACCACGGATGCCCACGAATGGATGCTACACCCGGACATCTTCAAAGCCATCACAAGAAAATGGGGGCTACCACAAATAGACTTATTTGCATCCCCACTCAATCGCCAGCTCAAGAAATTCTGCACAAGGACGTACCACCCACTTGCTTGGAAGGTGGACTCCCTATCTTTCAGTTGGAAAAACCTGATAGCATATGCATTCCCACCACTTCCTTTGATGCACAGGGTGCTATTGAAGATCAAAGAGGAACGTCCGAGGATCATTCTGATAGCTCCAGACTGGCCAAGACAACATTGGTACCCATTACTGAGGAGCATGTCTCTGGAACAAATGTGGACACTACCCCTGATCCCATTGCTGCTAACACAGAACAGCTACAACATCCTGCATCCAAACCTAAAAACTCTGCAGCTGACTGCCTGGAACATTACATAAGAACAACTAACCCAAATTTATCCCAAAGGGTTAAAGACATTATCCTTGAGGCTCGCAGACCTTCAACAAGAAAGAATTATGCAGCAAAATGGAAAAGATACCTCATTTGGAGTACTACAAAGGGAAAAGATGTGTCACTGGTAAACATAGCTAACATCCTGGAGTACTTGGCAGAGCTCTTCCATACAGGCCTGTCCTATTCCTCCATCAAGATACACGCATCAGCTATTTCGGCAGAATACAGCTTGTATCCCCGTCTTCTCACATCCTCTGCTCAGGCAGTTTCTGAGAGGGATTAAGAATGTAAAACCTCCTAGGAAACCACCATTGCCAGCATGGGACTTGAACTTTGTGCTAGAAAAATTGACACTTCCTCCTTTCGAACCAGCAGCAACAGCAGAATTGCAATACTTATCCTGGAAGACTGCTTTCCTGCTGGCAATCACCTCAGCAAGAAGGGTTTCTGAACTACAGGCATTAATGGCAGTGCAACCCTTCCTGATCTTCCATCAAGACAGAGTGTCCATGAGAACAAATCCTACATTTATGCCTAAGGTGGTATCCAGAGTGTCTTTAAACCAGGCTATCCACCTACCTACATTCTTCCCCAACCCACAGAACAGGGGAGAAAGGCTGTTGCATACCTTGGATGTACATAGACAGTTACGCTACTACCTGGACAGAACCAAGGGCAATAGAAAAACTGACCAGCTTCTGGTAGCGTATGCAACAGGAAAGGAAGGAAAAGCAATTTCAAAACAGACAATCTCCAAGTGGATAGGAAATTGCATTAGATTTTGTTACTCCTACCATGGAAAGAAAACTCCAGAGAACATCAGGCCTCACTCAACAAGGGCTACGGCCACTACCACAGCTTTCTTACGAGGAGTGGCTACCAAGGACATTATAGAGGCTGCTACTTGGACCTCCGTGCATACATTTGCCAAGCATTATAACTTACCTTTATACTCTAGATCCCGAGCAGGGTTTGCCACTGCTGTTTTGCAAGGGATCCTAACTTCACCATAATCTCTTCTTCCTCCTCCCCTAGTTTGGCTATGGTATTCTACCCATTTGTAAGGACTGCAGATGCATCCTTGAAGGACATAGTACAGTTTTGTACCTACCATAAATGTAGATGTCCGATAGGAATGCATCTGCAGTCAGGATTACCCACCCGCCTTCCCCTCTGTGGTAGTCCTAGGGTATTTGCCCATCTTATAGCTAGCTGGGGGGGGGATCTGTTATGGTGTATTTGTTTGTATATATGTACATACATGCTTATTTTTTGTGCTTGCTCTCTACTATTTGGAAACATTGGCATTTATCCAAATTTAGCCTTCCAAGAGGGCACCTGGCATCTGGGGCAAGAAACACTGAGGAAAATGGCGTCGGCTGATGCCTTTATACCCGAAGAACTGCAGCTATGACGTCGGGTGAAGTGCGACACCAGCCGAGGCCAGACCCAGACTTTGGAATACGGCCGACCGAAGGGCAGCCTGACGACAGGACAACCCCATTTGTAAGGACTGCAGATGCATTCCTATCGGACATCTACATTTATGGTAGGTACAAAACTGTACTTTACCAGATCATGTTAAAGCAAAATTATTGGATGCACCTTTGCAGCAGGATGTGTTATTTGGAGTTAAGGCAGAAGAGATATTAAAGAAAATGGAGGATAAGGCAAAATCTATGCAAACGGTGAAGGATTTCGTACAGGATCAGCCTCCTAGATTTAGCAGAAACTGGCCAACTAAGAATTGGTCCTTTCCAATTACAGACAGACCTCAAAGGGGAAGATACAGATGTCCAAGAGGTAGAGGTCAAACACAAGGTACTTACAGGCCTCGACAATGGGTTGCATCAGGCCAGAAATAAGATGAGACAGGCCCCAACCATATAAATGGGTTCTCAACATTGCATTTCAAGGTTGCAGGTTCCACTTCACACTCTGCCAAGGTTAAAAGGAATGCCAAACCTGCCACCAAATCAATGGACAGAGGCTCAAAAACAAATTACAGCACTCATGGATATGAGAGCTATTCAAAAGGTACCATCACAGGAGTAAGGTCAAGGATTTTACTCAAGACTCTCTCTGGTACCCAGAAAGGACAAAGCCTGGAGGCCCATTCTGGATCTGTCATCTCTAAACACTTACCTGGAAGTTCCAAAATTCATAATGTTGACATTACAGCAGTTTCTTCCCATGCTGGGCAAGAAAGCTTGGCTTGTGACTTTGGACCTCAAAGAGGCATACCTGCATGTCCCTATCAGACAAAACTGCAGAAGATACCTCAGTTTCATAGCGGGCTCAATACACTACCAATTCTCTGCACTGCCCTTTGGCTTATCTACTGCGCTCAGGGTCTTCACAAAGTGCCTGGCACCAGTAATTGCATTTTGAAGACAGAAAGGAATTCAAATTTATCAATACCTCGACTGCCTGATTCAAGCAGAGAGCAAGGACATTCTTCTAAAGCATCTGGCATTTGTAAAAAAGTTAAGTTGCCTGGGGTACACAGTAAACGAAAAGAAATCAAAACTAGTGCCCTCACAAGAGATTATATTCCTGGGTGCCAGCTTGAACACAACGGCCCAGATGGCTTATCTCATGCCAGACAAACAAGGACAACTGACTCAATACTTTCAATAGATGGCAACGAAGACCCAACTCCCTGCAAGAAAAATTCTGAAGGCCTTGGGTTACATGGCATCTTGCATACTACTAATTCCATATGCCAGACTGCATATGAGGAAACTACAATGGTACCTAAAGAATGTATGGTCTTAACACTGTCAAAGTTTGGAAACAGTTATACCACTAATCCCTTGCCTTCAACAGGAGTTTCAATGGTGGGCTCAAGCTTGTCACCTCAACAAAGGACAGCCTTTTACACAACCCACAGCCAGGCAAACACTGACAACAGATGCATCGGATTACGCCTGGGGAGCGCACATGGCAGGAAAATGTATTCAGGGCACGTGGCCTGCAGAACAAAGGCATCTTCACATCAATCAAAAAGAGATGCTAGCTGTACAAAATGCGCTTAAAGCTTTAAAGGACCTGCTGCATCCAGGACAACTACTACTAAAGACAGACAACACCACAGTTATGTGGTACATAAACAAGCAAGGGGGCACTCACTCCTACCCCCTATGCAGACAAGCTATGACCTTGTAGAATACAGTTATAAGCCTGCAAGTTCATCTGCAAGCACAATTCCTGCCAGGAGACAAAAACACACTGACAGACGAACTAAGCAGAAACATCATGGATCCCCACGAATGGGAGTTGAATCCACAAATATTCAGAATAACACAGAAATGGTGGAGCCCAGAGATAGATCTGTGTTCATCCCCAATAAACTGCCAGCTACAAAAATTCTGCACAAGGAGTTACCATCTGCAAGCATGAAAAGTGGATGCCCTGTCTTTCAGCTGGGAGAATTTACAAGTATACGCTTTCCCACCTCTACCTCTCCTGCCAAAGGTACTCATAAAAGCCAGGCAGGAGGAGACGAAGATGATCCTGATTGCACCAGACTGGCCACACCAGCACTGGTACCCAAACTTAAAGAGCTTAGCAGAAGAAGCACCCTGGATTTTGCCTCAAATCTCACATCTACTGACTCAGCACAACAAACAAATACTACACAGCCAGCTAAAGACCTTAAACCTAGCTGCATGGAAGATTCCTTAGTCAAGCAAACATTGCCTTTCTCCAAAGCTGTTATGGATGTCATTCTGGAGGCCAGAAAGCCTACTCAGATAAATGGAAGAGATTCTGTGCCTGGAATCAAACTCACAGCCTTGACCCTCTTGTCCCAAACATTCCTCAGATACTACAATACTTAACTGAGATGCTGGACAAAGGACTCTTTCTCATCCATCAGGATCCACGTCTCTGTCATCTCTGCTCATTACAACACGGAACCACCAATTTTCTCTAACCCTCTGTTAAAACAGTACCTCAGAGGGGCTAAAAACATAAGACCGCCCCGCAGAGCACCTACTCCAACTTGGGACCTCAACTTTGTTTTGGAGAAGCTAACTTTACCGCCATTTGAGCCAACCAACACAGCAGAATTAAAATATATCTCTTGGAAAACTGCTCTGCTCCTGGCAATAACATCAGCACGAAGAGTTTCAGAATTACAGGCACTAATGGCAGTGGAACCTTTCCTTATTTTCCACCAGGACAGGGTGTCTTTAAGAACTAACCCTACTTTTATGCCAAAGGTGGTATCCAGTGTGGTTCTAAACCAAACTATTCACCTGCCAACTTTTTATCCTAAACCACAGAATAAAGGGGAGAGACTTCTGCACTCTTTGGACATTCATAGGCAGTTACGCTTCTACTTGGACAAAACCAAAGCTTCCAGAAAATCTGAGCAATTATTGGTAGCATATGCTGCAGGAGCACAGGGAAAGGCCATTTCAAAACAGACTATTTCAAAATGGATAGGACATTGCATACATTTCTGCTACACATACCATGGAAAACCTGTTCCTAGCAGCATTAGATCTCACTCCGCCATGTCAACAGCCACTTCAACTGCCTACCTCAGGGGAGTACCTACCAAGGATATTTTGGAAGCAGCAACTTGGAGTTCTGTACATACCTTCACCAAGCATTACCATCTGCCTCTATACTCTAAATCCAGAGCTGGCTTCGCCACTGCAGTGCTGCAGGGCCTTATAGCCACCCCTAATACCTTATAGAACCAGCCACCCTTCCTCAGCTTTGGGATTCTACCCAAGTGTAATGACTGCAGCAGTGTAATATGATGAACATAGTACAGTTTTGTACCTACCATAAAAGTAGATGTTCGAGTATATACACTGCTGCAGTCCAGGTTACCCTCCCTCTTACTGGCTGGTACGTACCAATGTCTTCTACCCTTACTACCTATGGGGAGTATTTGCTGGTAGCTGCAAGTTGTTTTTTGCTTTTCTTATGTATGTTTTATTAGCAATTGGAATTGCCTACCTATTTTAGGGTCACCTGACATCTGGGGCAAGAAAAACTGAAGAATATGGCGTCGGCTGCATCTTGTATACCCCTGTCGCAATGATGTCAGGGAGGAGGTGACAGCAGCTGACGCCGGATGAAGACTTTGGAACTCAGGCCGACTGGGGAACCACCTGACGGCAGGATAACCCAAGTGGTAATGACTGCAGCAGTGTATATACTCGAACATCTACATTTATGGTAGGTACAAAACTGTACTTTACATTTATTGGACGTCCTCAAACAATTACGTTTTTACTAAGATCTTTAAGAGATCATTTGTGTAGGTCCATGGCTGCTACTTCCCTGTTTCTATCTAGAGTTTCCATGGATAAAATATGTTCAGCTGCAACTTGGACCAGTCCTTATAACCTTTGGCTCAACTGTGCTCAGTTTCCTTCCTTAAAGTCCACCTGAGAATTCCAATAGTTGAGGATAGAAAGAAAATGGTAATCTGATAAAGAAGTGGTGTACTCACCATAATGTTCTGTCTTTATTGTCCATTTTCATTCTTCCTCAACTCCCCTCCCACCAACCTCCATCCTTTTTTACAAAAATGAGAGTTTTTAAGGACACCACTGTCCTTTAAGTTGAGCTCCAGATATGATTTCTTCAGTTAAAAATTTTGTAGTAGTACTTCCTACTTTGTCAAACAGCAAACAATATCTGAGGTATGTTAGGGGTTGGTGCATTATGGTTAAGGGAGGAGCTGGAGATATTTTTGGTGTCCACGAGCTAAAGTTAAAGGCCAAGTCAGATCAGACGATCCGATCCCAACCCAACAGTTTAGGAAGAATGTAAATGGACAGCACAGATGGAATGTTACAGTGAGTATATAACTTTTTATTTTGTATTTTAAATGAAAAATACTACCTCCGACAATTGTCATACACTAACTTTAAAACATAGGCAGTAGAATTTTTACATCAGAAATGTACAGAGATGGGCAAAATATGCTTGTTGTCCAGGCAGTGTAATGCCAGGCATGGTCATCTTTTTCAGGGAAGTCCCAGACCATCCCAGGATGGGCAATTCCTGTTCATCTGGCAGATTGGCCTTAAAATAACTGTAGGTGATGGTATTCCCCATGTAATACCCTCTTTCTGGCATTATAGCTTGCTTTAATATTGCATTTATTATTCACATGCATTCTGCATTGCAATTATCTGCACTGTTTTATCAAGTTTCATCTGAGAGTTTTTCAGTAAGAAAACCAAAAAACGGTATCAAGTAATGCTGGTTTTGCAAGGGGCTTGCTCTTAGTGATACTGTTTAAGACAACTGACCAGATAACTGATACTGGTGAGTAAAAAGCTAAGTTTTGTGAACACTGCCCTGCAAAAAGAGTCAATCACTGAAAGGTTTTATATTATGGTGGCCACATTCACACCAGCTGGTACTGTCTATTTCTCTTAAGTTACGGCCAAGTTTGTCATCTTCTGGAAGTCTCGCATAGCAAACCAAGCCAGTCTGTCTTTGTCATTATAGAGGTTAAGAGCAGTGTTTTGTGTGGCCAGTCATTTCTATTCTGACTGATCATCTGACTGCCCTGGTTCATTCTTAAAAGCAAGCCACTAGATTCAGAAATGGATATTTCTGTACTTTGTTTTTGGTCTGAGTAGTGTCTATTAAGTTGATCAAAAAGCATGCAAAGATTTTCTGTTTAATGTTGCTGTGTTGTGTATTGTTACAGGTTTCTGTTTCTTGTGGAATACCAGACTTCAGATCCAGAGATGGTATCTATGCACGCCTTTCAGAGAGCTTCCCTGATCTTCCAGATCCACAGGCAATGTTTGATATTGACTACTTCAAACGAGATCCAAGACCATTTTTCAAGTTTGCAAAGGTATTGAGTTGAAAACTTTTGAGAATTTGAATACTTTACTACACCTTCATATAGAATTTGAAGTTGCCTTGATATTGTAATGTTAGATGCTCATTCACTGCTGCAGTAGTCCTAGCTTTATGGTTTATATCCTGAGTAGAATTTAATAGCCCAACAGTTTCCAGAGCTTAAGGCCACCTTCCACATGCCCAGCTGTTGGCAACTCGAGGATCAGTAGTGCTAAGCCTTGTAGACATTTACTGCTACTGAATAGCAGCCCTCTTGTAGGCCATTGGTGATTGACAGTCTTCTAACAACTGTTAGTCACTGGGCAGATAAGTTTCCTTCAGGGGATAAAACGTCTGTATTATGTTATCAGAACAGATGTTCTTCGTGTTTCACTGTTGCAATCATTACATTTGGGTAATCCTGCTGGCAGGTTGCCCTCAGTCAGCCTGAATTCCAAAGTCTTGGGTCCTGCGTCGGCTGTCGTCGCTCCTTCCCTGACGTCAGGGGTATAAAAGAGGCAGCAGACGACATTTTCTTTAGTCTTTCTTGGCCGTGCGGTGCCTGAAGCAGAAGCAGTTCGCAAGTGTCGGTCGGTTGACTCCTGATGTTTTCGAGTTCGAATTTCAGATCCGAAGTCTTCTATAAAGCTAAGTACCCCATTGGGGAAACTATTTTCCTGCTCCCGAACTGATGTCAGAAAAAGTTAATTGTATTTCTTGTGGGAAGCAAATACCTCATAAGGATTTTCATTCTTACTGTATTCCGTGCCTAGACTCTGATCATCATTTTCTGGGCTGTCGGTTTTGTGCTAGATTTAACCAACGCACTATTAAGCATCAGTATGATTTTGCTTTAAACTACTTTGGACGCAGATTTAATTATCCAGAAATGTCGTTGGAAAGCCATCCGACTACCAGAGTTCACAAGAAACAAAAAGAAAGACAGCCGAGGCCCAAAACAGATGTCGAAGCTTCTCCTAAGCCAGTCGCCGGTTCGCTGTTTCTCTGAGGCGCTTTCGCAGCCCCTGACGACTGCTACTTTAGAGTCACAGGCCGCTTCAGATTCCCACGTGGAGTTGGTCATGCCGCTGGAAACTCAAGGTATTGAAGCCTTGGACGCTAATCCTTCAGATGGGTCCGGAGCCGCTGAGCAGGCACCGGCTTCTGAGGGTGTATTCAGACCCAAACATCTATACATCAAACCAACTTCAAAGGCAGACTAAAGCACCTTCAAAGGCAAAGAAGCAACCTCAAGAGCCACGTGGACAGGCCTCCATGCCCAAAAAAACAGATGCTCAAAATGGCCGAAGACTTGATTACCCTGATCAGGGGTTCCCATCCCCCTCCTGATCAGAGGCCTAGGCAAGAGACTGACTATGAATCTTCAGATCAGATTTCCATTTCTTCTGATTCCTCTTCTGATCAGGAATATTCTTTTCCCCCCTATGAGGATTCTGATGCTGAAGAATCCATACCTTCAGCTTCTCCTCCTGAGGATTATTCTTTTGGGGAAACCTTGCATACCATGAGGGAGCATTTCCACTGGGAGAGCCAAGATTTTTCAGAGTCTAAAAAGAAGCTCCAGGATTTCCTGTTACTACCTCAGCACAAGCTACTAGCCATCCCTCCTGTGTTAGACATTGTAGATGTGTTTTCAGAGTCTAGCCTTACCTCTGACTCCTTACCTCCAGCTCCGGTTAAGCCTGACAGATATTACTGGGTTCCTGACCCACATAAATTCCTTTATAAAAATCCTGCTGCGGACCCAGGAACTATTTCTCAGGGTTCCAAGGGTGTTAAGCCGCTGCAAAAAAACCCCCTACCCCTTCTGACAGGGATTCTAGGGCACTGGATAGATGGGGAAAAAAGGTTTACACATCTGCTACCTTGGCTATAAGGGCCTTAAACGGTCAGTTTCATATGCTCAAATATCAGTAACATGTCATGGCATTGCTTAAACAGAAAATGTTAAACTCTGAATGTGCAGAAAACAAGGAAATGCAGGATATATTGCATGCAGCTGAACAATTTGGAAAGCATACTTTGCAATGTGGTTTTGATTCTTTAGAGGCCTCCTGCAGGGCCGCTGTTACAGGTTCTGTAATTAGAACTCTTAGAATAGCAAACGTAGATCCCCTGGACTCGAGCCGTGAATCAGAAGCAAACTCGCCTGCTGCTTTTTGTCACACAACTTTATTCGATAACTGCCAGCACCACAAAGTACATCTAGTAAGAATGGTTGAGCGCTTTCATCTGCATTTACCAGATTTCTTCAGAACCATTTCCCCTAACATGTCACTTCCTTTATATACACAAATTTTTGGCGCCAAAAAGTTAATTACATAATTGGTTAAAAACAAAATTGTTAATTAAAAACAAAATCACTCAATTAACATTTGTTGAGAATAAAAATACAATAAAAAGTCACAAAAATATGTATATTAACCACTGTCATAAAATGTACTATATACTAGTACTAAAGTGCTTTTCTGTAATTAGAAGGCATGCTTGGTTAAAGGAACAAAATCTGCCTGATCATGTTAAAGTTAGATTATTAGATGCACCTTTACAGCATGATTCTTTGTTTGGTGTTAAGGCAGAAGAGGTGTTAAAGAAAATGGAGGACAATGCTAAATCTATGCAAATGGTCAAAGATTTCTTACAAGTACAGCCACCTAGGTTTAGTAGACACTGGCCAACAAAGAATTGGTCCTTTCCTGTGTCAGACCGACCACAAAGGGGCAGACCCAGACGCCCTAGAGGCAGATCCCAGCCCCAAGGTTCATACAGGTCAAAGCAATGGGGTGCTTCTACCTCCAAAAGTGGAGAAGACAAATCACAACCTTACAGGAAACGGTCCCAATGACTTCCCCTTGCCTGCACCAAGCACTTATTTCCTGGCAGCACCCTTAGGGAGAAAATTAGCACTTTTTTCTCAAAACTGGCACATTATAACCCAGGACAAGTGGAGTTCTAAATATCATGTCGCAAGGCTACAAGTTCCATTTCCATACCCTGCCAAAGGCAAACAGCTGGCCAGATCTACCACAACATCAATGGGCAGAGGCACAAAAACAAGTCTCATCCTTCATGGACAATGAGGGCCATTCAGCCAGTGCCAGAGCAAGAGCGGGGACAAGGATTTTATTCGACTGTTCTTGGTACCCAGAAAGGACAAGGCCTGAAGGCCAATACTGGACCTATCGATTCTGAATACATTCCTGGATATACCAAAATTCAAAATGTTGACTTGCAGCAGTTACTGCCCATGCTGGACAAGAAAGCTTGGCTTGTAACTTTAGACCTAAAAGAGGCATACCTGCATGTCCCAATCAGACAAATATGCAGGAAGATACCTCAGATTCAAGGCTGGCTCAATGCATTACCAATTCTCTGCACTGCCCTTTGGCTTATCTACTATGCCCAGGGTCTTTACAAAGCGCCTGGCACCAGTAATTGCATTCTGCAGACAAAGAGGAATACAAATATATCCTTACTTGGATGACTAATTCAAGCAGAGAACAAGGACATCCTTTTACAGCATCTGGCGTTTGTGAAAAAGCTTCTAACATGCCTAGGGTACACAGTCAACGAAAATAAATCAAAACTAGTACCCTCTCAAGAGAATATTCCTGGGTGCAAGCTTAAATACAACTGCCCAGATGGCTTATCTCACACCAGACAAACAAAGACAACTGACTGCCTACATAAATATGTTAGCAACAAAGGCCCAGTTATCTGCAAGAAATATTCTGCAGGCTTTGGGCTTCATGGCATCCTGCATCCTACTAATACCATATGCAAGACTGCTTATGAGAAAACTTCAATGGTACCTAAAAAGTGTTTGGGACTCAACATTGCCACAGGCTGGAAACTATAATTACTCTCATTCCCTGCCTGCAACAGGAGTTTCACTGGTGGGCAAAGGCTTGTCACCAAAACAAGGGACACCCAATTCACATTACCCCCAGCCAGGCAAACACTAACAATGGATGTGTCAGATTATGCCTGGGGGGCACACATGGCAGGAAGATGCATTCAGGGAACATGGACCTCAAACCAAATGCATCTACGTATCAATCAAAACGAGATGCTAGCTGGTCAAAATGCCCTGACAGCCTTCAAGGACCTACTACAACCAGGACAACTACTGATAGACAGACAACATCACGGTCATGTGGTATATAAACAAGCAGGGGGCACACATTCTTACCCCCTTTGCAGACTAGCCATGACTTTGTGGGACACAGCATTGACTTAAATTCCTGCCAGGAAGGAAAAATACTCTGGCAGATGAACTAAGCAGAAACCTCATGGATCCCCACGAGTGGTAGCTGGATCCACAAGTCTTCAACATAATAACAAGGAAATGGGGATGCCCAGACATAGATCTATTTGCTTCCCCTCACAACTACCAACTACAGAGGTTCTGCACAAGGATTTATCACAGACAAGCATGGAAAATGGACGCCCTATCCTTCAGCTGGAAAAACCTATCAGTATATGCCTTTCCCCCTCTGCCTCTCCTCCCCAAGGTACTCCTAAAGGTCAGACAGGAAAAGCCAAAGATAATACTGATTGCCCCAGACTGGCCCCACCAGCACTGGTACCCAGTATTAAGGAGCTTGTCTCAGTGTCCAGGCTGGACTCTACCTCAAGTACCGTATCTACTGTCCTAGCAAAACAATCCGATCCTGCACAGCCAGCTCAGGACTTTAAACCTGGCAGCATGGCAGATAATGTAGTCATACAAAACGCACCTCTCAGCAAAGCTGTGATGGATGTCATTTTAGAAGCCAGAAGGCCTAATACTAGAAAATCTTATGCTGGAAAATGGAAGCGATTCTGTGCTTGGAACCAGGCACAAGGACCAGATACAGCTGTGCCAGATATTCCTCAGATTTTACAATACTTAACTGAGATACTGGACAAAGGCCTATCTTTCTCATCTATTAAAATTCATGCCTCTGCCATTTCGGCTTATTACAATGTGGAGCCACCAATCTCTTCTCACCCCTTATTAAAACAGTACCTCAGAAGAGCCAAAAATTTAAGGCCTCCAAGGAGATCACCAATGCCTGCATGGGACCTCAACTATATCTTGGAAAAACTCACCCTGCCTCCTTTTGAGCCAGCTGCTACTGCTAATATAAAGTTTTTATCTTGGAAAACAGCTCTGCTCCTAGCAATAACTTCTGCAAGATGAGTTTCAGAGCTACAAGCACTCATGGCTGTGGAACCTTTTATCATTTTTTATCCAGACAGGGTCTTCCTGAGGACAAACCCAACATTTATGCCTAAAGTGGAGTCCAGTGTGGCTCTTAACCAAACCATTCATCTGCCAACTTTTTATTCAAATCCACAGAACAAGGGGGAAAGAATTCTGCATTCTTTGACGTACACAGCTTAGATTCTACTTGGACAGAACCAAAGTTTTCAGAAAGACAGAGCAATTACTAGTGGCATATGCTGTAGGATCACAAGGAAAGGCTGTCTCAAAGCAGACTATTTCAAAGTGGATAGGCCACTGCATTCGTTTCTGCTACTTAAACCATGGCAAGCCAGTGCCTAAGGGCATTAGGCCACATTCCACCACAGCTACAGCCACTTCAGCAGCCTTTCTCAGGGGAGTACCAACCAAGGACATTTTAGAGGCAGCTACTTGGAGTTCAGTGCACACCTTTACAAAGCACTATCATCTGCCACTCTACTCTAAATCCAGGGCAGGCTTTGCCACTGCAGTACTTCAGGGTCTCATAGCCGCTCCTAATGCAGTTTAGCTCCAGCCTCCCAACCATAGCTTTGGGAATCTACCCAAATGTAATGACTGCAACAGTGAAACACGAAGAAAGTACAGTTGTGTACACTTACCATAAATGTAGATGTTAGAGTGCTCAATTCTTGCCAGGAAAGCTAAATACACTGGCAGATGACCTAAGCAGAAATCTCATGGACCCACATGAGTGGAAACTGGAACCAAAGATATTCAACATGTTGAGAAACAAATGAGGGAGCCCAGAGATGGACCTGCTTGCCTCCCCCCAGAACTACCAGTTGGACAAATTCTGCACAAGGACTCCCCAAAGACAAGCTTGGAAAGTGGATGCCCTGTCCTTCACCTGGAAAAACATGTCAGTTTTTGCATTTCCCCCTCTGCCTCTCCTCTCCAAGGTGTACTACTAAAGATCAAACAGGACACACCAAGGACAATACTGATTGCACCAGACTGGCCATGCCAACACTGGTACCCCCTTGCGCCATGTCACTGCTGACACCATGGCACCTTCCTCAGACTCCTGCCCTGCTGTCACAGCAGGAGGGCCAGATTCTGCACCCATAGCTTCAAACCCTGAACCTGGCAGCCTGGCTAATTACCTGATCTCTCCGTTACCATCCCTCAGTAAGCAAGTGATGGATGTAGTTTTGGAAGCAAGGAGGGCCTAGTACTCGAAAATCCTATGCTGAAAAATGGAAAAGATTCTGTTCCTGGAGCCAGACTCAGGGGATGGGCACAGCAGCGCCCAATTTACCTCAGATTCTAAAATACTTAACGGATACTTCACAAGGGCCTTTCCTTTTCCTCCATCAAAATTCACACCTCAGCCATTTCAGCTCATTACAATACAGAACCCACCCCTCTTCTCTCATTCACTGCTGAAGCAGTTTTTCAGAGAGGCCAAAAACTTAAGACCACCCAGGAGAGCCCCTACTCCAGCCTGGGACCTTAACTCTGTACTGGAAAAAGCTCACTTTACCTCCCTTTGAGCCAGCTGCAAATGCAGAGTTGAAATTCCTTTCTTGGAAAACAGCCTTTCTTCTAGCCATCACTTCAGCAAGAGGGGTGTCTGAATTACAGGCCCTCATGGCAGTGGAGCCTTTCATCATCTTTCATGCGGACAGGGTGTCCCTCAGGACCAATCCCTCCTTCATGCCCAAGGTGGTATCCAGTGTGGCCCTTAATCAGTCCATTCATTTGCCAACCTTCTTTTCTAATCCACAGAACAAAGGGGAATGAATACTGCACTCCTTGGGCGTGCACAGACAACTTAGATTTTACTTGGACAGGACTAAACCTCTCAGGAAATCAGAACAGCTGCTGGTTGCATTTGCTGCAGGGGCAGAGGGGAAGGCCATTTCAAAGCCAACCATTTGTAAGTGGATAGGCCACTGCATTCATTTCTGCTATAAGCACCATGGAAAACCTACCCCACAGGGGATACGACCACGGCTGCATCTATCTCAACAGCCTTTCTCAAAGGTGTCCATACCAGGAACATCCTAGAAGCTGCTACCTGGAGTTTACGTTCACCAAGCATAATCACTTGCCAATTTTTTCCAAATCCAGAGCGGCTTTGCCACTGCAGTCTTGCAGGGCCTTATAGCTGGTCCTAATGCTATTTAATTACCTCCTCCCATCCTTAGCTTTGGGAATCTACCCAAATGTGATGACTGCAACAGTGAAACACGAAGAACATAGTACAGTTGTGTACACTTACCATAAATGTAGATGTTCGAGTGTATTTACTGTTGCAGTCCTGGTTACCCTCCCTCCAGCCATCTGACTTCTATTGACTCTACCTCTATTCTTGTTTGCTGTGCTTAAAGCTTTTTGGTTTTTTTTTTGCTTTTTTGTTGGAGGTGTAACCTTGTATGTAATTGCTTCCCATTATGGGGGCACCTGACATCTGGGGCAAGAAAAACTGATGTAGTGGCATCAGCTGCATGCTTTATACCCTTGACTACCTGACGTCATGAAAGATGAGACAGCATCCAATGCAGGACCCAAGACTTTGATAATCAGGCAGACTGAGGACTACTGCAAGCAGATAACCCAAATGTGATGACTGCAACAGTGAATACACTTGAACATCTACATTTATGGCAAGTGTACACAACTTTCTTCCTTCCAGTCACAAAAAGACAAAAAATTTCAAGCTGCCTTTCCGTCTTCAGCAGGATGCAAATTTACCTGAGTCCTAAATCCTTCCCAACTGTCCCAGTTTTTGACTGAAATTTTAGGTCTGTCCATCTTAAAACTACTAACAGTTGGAGAAAGGATGGAGAGTTACACTTAATAAGTGATTAGTTATAAAATACTTTTGTAGTTCAGAAAACATATAATGTTAAGTTGTCAATCTCGCCTTCATTCTTGCTGGATGGGTTCGGAGCCGACCTCGGCTCCGACTCGGCCACTCTAAAAGCTCGAGAGTTGGTTCCACCGGCTCGAGGCTCCCCTTATATCCCACAATGCTAGGCGGTATTACCTCAGATCTCGTTTGCCGCTACAGCGATCGAGGTGTTGTTTTTCTACCGGCTCAGGTCAGTTGTTTAATCAGTCTATTTAAACTAGTTAAATCCCCTTTTCTTAACTTAGTTTTTCATATTTCCCTTAGTTTAGGGTATTTCATCCCTTTCTTCCATTATTCCTCTATTTTTTTTCCTCAAGAACTTTTAAGTTCTTCCCTTAGGCCTTCGGGCCCTGCTATCCCTAAGTGGAGTGTTTGTGTTTTGTTAGGGTTATTGTTATATCTAAGCTAACTAATTTTTAATTAGTTTAATCTAGGTATATTTCTTCATAGTGTAATCGGTGTGTGTGTGTTCTGTGTGGAGGTTACACTTTCGATCCTTGATAATGTCCAAGGATTCAAAGGTCTCAGGCTTCAAGAAGTGTGACTCGTGCTGTCAGAAAATGTCTCTGACAGACGGTCACACTTCTTGTGTTTACTGCCTGGGACCTTTACACCTGCAGGACTCTTGTGCTGTATGCCATGGCTTCAGCCCCAGAGTCCTGCAGGAAAGAAAAAATAAACTTATATTGAGAGGTTTACTTAAGCCTGAGGGTTCCCTTACTGCTACTTCGGGCAAACCCTCTAAGGCTTCTAGGTCCTCGGCTCCAGCTTCTGAGTCGAGGCCTAAGGCTTCAAAACCTCCTTCTACATCAGCTCCGGCTGGAGCCGATGAGTCTCAGACTGCAGCTTCTGTGGTTTCCTCGGCTCCGGCTGGAGCCGAGGTATTGGAAATTCCTGTGTCGGCTCCGACTAAACCTTCGGAGCCGACATCTAGAAAGAGGTCCAGGTCACCGTCCCTTGGCTCCGTTCATTCGGCTCCAGCATCTCCCTTGCTGTCTGAACGGAGCCATAGATCTCACTCCTCTAGGTCATCAAGGCTTTCGGACCATGACCTTCAGAGGGTAGTGAGTCGACTTCTTAAGTCCGGGGCACTGGCCCAAATGCTTCAGAGCCCAACTCAGTCGATGCTTGACCCTGTTCCTCATTACGTTCCTCCTTCGACTCCTTTGAGCTCGGAGCCGGGGTGTTTCGGAACCGAGACTGTGGTAGCGTCGGAGCCGATCCAAATGTCTTCGGCTCCGTCGTCGGCTCCGTTTTCTTCCTTGGAAGAATCTCGGCGCCGGACTTCCCTAGTCGGCTCCGAGGGGGTGAGTGGCATCGGACCCTTGTCCGACCCCGCTCTCCCTCTCGGTGCTTCGGCGCTGGTGAGTTCGGCTCCATCGGCCTCGAGCCATCACTGTCGGTGCCGAGGAGGTTTTCAGCTTCTCGGGCGGGGACCTCTGGCTCTGCCTGACAGGGGTGCGTTCGAGGTCATGCGGAGTGTGTTGGAACCTGGTTCAACTCCACAGTCGGCTCTGTCCGCCCCTCCCTCTTCGGTGCCTCAGGTCAAGTCTACTCACTCTCTCATCCCAGACCGCAGAGAGCCAGCTCCTCAGGAATCCCCTGTGGGATCTCATCCTCTTCGAGGCCTCTCCTGAATTGGCAGAAGAGCCCCTCGGAAGAGAAAGTGTAAGAGGAAACACATAGACTCACCTGAGTCCGTCACCTCTGACACAGATTTAGAGGATTCGAGGTTCCCCGTTTCCCTTCTGAAGATGTCTCCTTTGCAGACATTCTAGAAATCCTCAAACAGAGGGGAAATTGGCCAGCCCTCAACCCTTCGGAGGATGAATCTGTGTATCTTGAGGCGTTTGGCTCTCGCCTTCCACCTCCTGGGTGTCTCCCCTTGACCCCCTCATGCAGGTGGTAGCAAAAAAGGCATGGACGGCTCCTGATTCAGTGGACCCCACTCCCAGGAGACCCTCAAAATTTATCACGGCACCAGCAGATAAACAATTTTTGACCAAGGGAGTTTCTGTGGATGCTATGGTGGTTGCTGCTGCCACTAAGAAGTAACTGGCTGATCCTTCAGTGCCTGTCCATCCACCTAACAAGGAATCTAGGTCTATGGACAGGTACGGGAAGCGGATGTTCTCATCAGCGACCTTTGCAATGCGTTCGCTGAATTACCTATGCCATTTTACTCGTCTTCAAAGAGACTTGATCAAAGAAGCGAGTGACATGTTGAAGGATCCTACAGCTGCGGGTTTCCAGGACAAGATGAACACTCAGCTGGCTACCCTGAATTCTATAGCTAACTCCTCCATGCGCCTCCTTTCGTATGTGGCTGATGGAGTGAGCAGAGCCGCAGGGACAGGTGTCGCCTTACGTCGGCATGCCTGGATGCGACTATGCAATTTTGCGGACCCCTTTAAAACGTCTTTCACCAATTCCCCGTTTGATGGATCATCTCTCTTTGGTCCTCAGGTGAAAGAAACCCTGACTAGGTGCGAGACGGGGGGCAAAACCCTATCTGCCGTCGGAGTGCGTTTTTCTACTCCTTCTAGACCTTACCCCAAAGGCCAGAAAAGTGGGAAAATGTGGTTCCGCAAACAATCGCAAGGGAATTTGCCTGACGCACAGAGTTGTTTTCCCTCCAGAGGCAGAGGAGGGAACAATAATGGTAGACGTCGCCCTAGAGGCAGAGGGGGTCCGCAGAACGAAGGCAATCGAGAAACCTTTTCCGATAAGCCTTTTCAGCATCCCTGAGGTGTTGCCCGACTGTCCACCTTCAGAGGCAGTCGGGGGAAGATTGTCACTGTACCCAGATGCCTGGCTATCCCTAACTCAAGACAAGTGGGTACAGTCCATTTCCGAAGGCTATTCCATTCCCTTCGTTCGCATTCCAAACCAATCAAAAAAATCCGTTCCAGATGTTCCACCCGCTCAAAGGGATCTTGCAACTTTGGAAATTTCAAAGCTGCTTGCAAAAAGAGCAATTCAGCCAGTTCCAGCAGACCAGCAAGGATCCGGAATCTACTCCAGGTTCTTTTTAGTTCTAAAGAAAACAGGGGACTGGAGACCAATTTTGGATCTCAGTATCTTGAACAAGTCTGTCAAGAAAACAAGATTTCGGATGGTCACGCTACAGTCCATCCTTCCCCTATTGGGAAAGGACAACTGGATGTGCTCTATAGACCTTCAGGATGCGTACTATCATATAAAAATGAACAGACGCTCAGAAGATTCCTCCGCTTCAGGCTGGGAACCAGTCATTTTCAATTCAGAGCCCTGCCCTTTGGTCTCACCACAGCCCCCCGGGTGTTTACCAAATGCATGGCAGTGGTAGCTTCTCACCTGAGACGTCAAGGATTCCAGGTGTTTACATATTTGGACGACTGGCTCCTCACAGCTCCCACCAAGCATCTTCTTCTAATGGCCAGGGACTACACCTTTCGCATTTGTCAAAACTTAGGCATTTCAATAAATTGCGAAAAGTCTGTTTTGTCGCCTTGTCGTGTTATTACCTTCATAGGCGCAAATCTAGACACAGTCAATATGTCTGCGAGGCTAACAGATCAGAGAATAACAGACATACGCAAACTGGTCTCGCTCCTCTTCAGCAGCAACAGAGTCAAAGCCAGGTTAGTTCTGAAAGTATTGGGGATTATGGCGGCTGCCATACCTCTGCTTCCATTAGCCAGATTCCACATGAGACTCCTTCAATGGATGCTCTTCACACAATGGTCGTACCAGCAACTTCCGATGTCCCACACCATTATGATTACGCAAACATGCAGGAATTATCTTCAGTGGTGGATGTCTTCCCCTCAGCTCTTCTTGGGAAGACCCTTTGTTCCTCCCCCTCCGGTTGCTACTCTGACAACGGACGCCTCCCTGATCGGGTGGGGGGGGCATTATCAGGGCAGAACTGTCCAGGGCACATGGCAACCAGACGAATGCCACTTGCACATAAATGTTCTAGAGATGAGAGCAGTGCTTTTAGCGTTGCAAGCCCTTCAAGACTCTCTTCCCTTGGGAACGATAGCAATCCAGACAGACAATATGTCTGTAGTGTGGTATATCAACAAACAAGGCGGAACCAGGTCCTATCCCTATGTAGAAGCACTCAGACTGTGGCAATGGGCGATTTCTTCTCAGCGGTTTCTGATAGCAATGCACATCCCCGGGAAGTCCAATCAAATCGCGGACAAGTTGAGCAGAGCTATCCTCATGCCTCACGAGTGGTCTCTGAAAGATTCTATTGTGAGAAAAATTTTTCTCAAGTGGGGTCAGCCTTGCTGCGACCTTTTTGCTACTCCCCAAAACAGCAAGTGCAAGGATTACTTCACCCTATTCCCGCTACCAGGCCAGCCCAGCAGAGACGCTCTAGTCCAAGTTTGGCCCCGGGGACTTCTGTATGCATTTCCTCCCTTCCCACTAATCTCTCAAGTGATACAGAAAGCTATCGCTCAGAAGGCCTCCTTGATCCTCATTGCTCCTTACTGGCCTCGACAGGTTTGGTTCCCCTTTCTACATCAATTTCTGTTGGAGCAACCTTGGCATCTGGACCTAGTTCCAGATCTTTTGATCCATCAGTCGGGTCAGTTTCATCGCTCCCTCCCCTCTCTGAACCTCACTGCTTGGTTCCTCCAATTCTAACCTTAGCCAGGCTTCCTCAAATATCTCACGCTGTTCGAGATATTTTGATGGCTTCCCATAAATCTTCCACTCGGAAGATTTATCTCAGTAAGTGGAAACGTTTCGCCTATTGGGCTCAAGGAAGGGACATAGATCCTTTCACGGCTTCCATCCAAATAGTCCTTGATTTTCTAGCTGAACTCTTCCATGCAGGTTCATCTCCTTCTACTCTTAAAGTTCAATTGGCAGCTATTTCTAACTTTCATGTGGGCGTCTCAGAGTCTGCCATAATGTCCCACAAGCTTTGCAAAGCCTTTTTAAAGGGAGTTTTTCTACTCAGACCTCCTATAAGAAATCCTCCTCCTCCTTGGGACCTAAATTTAGTTCTCAGTTCCTTGATTCTCCCCCCTTTCGAACCTGCAGCTTCCTGTTCTTTAAAATTGCTATCATGGAAGACACTCTTCCTGGTAGCTATTACTTCAGCTAGAAGAGTTTCAGAACTTCATGCACTCAGCTGTCGACCTCCTTATTTGTTGTTCCATAAGGACAGGGTATCCTTGCGAACCAACCCGTCCTTTTTACCCAAAGTAGCCTCTGCGTCTAACCTAAATCAAAGTATTAACCTCCCTGTGTTTTTTCCAGAATATTCTAATAGGTCTGAACAAAAATTGCATTGGCTAGATGTTCATCGTCAGTTAAGGTACTATTTGGATAGGACCAAACAATTCAGAAAAACTGACCAGTTGTTTGTCTCTTATGCAGAAGGCAGAAAGGGACTTTCTGTTTCCAAGGTTTCACTATCCAGATGGCTAACATCTCTGATTTCCCTTGTTTATGAAATTAGACACCAAAAGCTGCCTAACAAACCTAAGGCTCACTCCACCAGAGCTTTGGCTACTTCTATTGCCTTCCAAGACAGGCTGCCTATTGACACCATTTGTGCAGCGGCTACTTGGGCTACTCCTCACACTTTCATTTCTCATTACAAGTTGGATTTAGCTTCTAGACATAGAGCTAACTTTGGTTCCACTGTTCTCAAGAGTCTGTTCCGATAGGCCACCGGGACAAGGTGCTAGGACGCGGTCCCATCCAGCAAGAATGAAGGCGAGATTGACAACTTAACATATAGAAGTTATGTTCTTACCATAACGTTCCATGTTAGTTGTCTTCTTCTTCTCTTCAAGGCATCCCCTCCTTCCCCCTAGCCTGGACAGACCTAGAGGAGTTTGATTGTGACCTCTCTTTCTACCACCTCTATTGTACATAGGTATATGCTATTCTGTGCATATATTCCTTCTTCAGGTTTTCAGGTGACCACCTTCCCTTCCTTTTGTAGAGGTGGGTTCTTTTTCCTTTCCAGTGGGTCTGGAGTTATTTTTGGCTGGGCATAGCTTACAAACGAGATCTGAGGTAATACCGCCTAGCATTGTGGGATATAAGGGGAGCCTCGAGCCGGTGGAACCAACTCTCGAGCTTTTAGAGTGGCGGTGGGCCGAGGTCGGCTCCGAACCCATCCAGCAAGAAAGAAGGCGAGAAGAAGACAACTAACATGGAACGTTATGGTCAGAACATAACTTCTATTTAATTAACATTGTCCTATTTTGCCAGTGTTCCAAGTTAATCATGTTAATATTTTAAGTGTCCTTGAGTGACCATAATTGGTTGAGAGCAATGAGTGACTCTGATATGGCCATTTCTGGTTCCTCATACCATTCATCTTTTACCTTTGCTCCCTCTAAGGTAGTCCCTTCATTCCCCATAGACCAGATATTTGATGCATCTTCTGTTATTGGAGTGAATCTTTCCCTCTAGCCCAGAGTGTGATTCCTGTCCACAGGGATGATTTGCCTGTCAGGAGTCTGTCTACTTGTAAAGAATTTCCTGTCATTAACAAAAAAAAGGCAAGTTAAACATTTGTCTTCCCTTGTCTCAGTTTGGACAAGAGTGATTTATTTGGCTTAGTCCAGGGTTTAGTTTTTTAGGCTCATGACCCTTCTGTTCCTGGTGTTACTGGTAAGAGAAAAAGGAACTAGTCATTTTCTGAAAATTCCCAGTATACTGAACAGGAAAATGATTTTGATGAGAACTTCTACATTCTGTCTTCAGGTAACCAATTCTGATTTTGAGGCGGTTGTTTTCTCTTATAGTCCCTTGGGAGAACTTACTGATGTCCTATTCTCATGTTGCAAGACAGTAGGGAGACAGGTGCCTGTAGCACTGGACATCCAGCCATATATCAAAGTCTTATGAAAGGGGGTACATACGACGTAGCATGTCATAGCCATGAACAGACGGCTGTATATGTGCCATCTGTATGTATCCATCTCAGAACTTCTCTGCTGCAGTGATCTGTGGACATTCGATCACCAGCTCATGGAATATGCTTGATGTCCTTCATGGATGCATCTGCAGTCATAACAAGTGGGTTGTCCTGTCGTCAGGCAGCCCTGCAGTCGGCCGGATTCCAAAGTCCGGGTCCTGCTTCGGCTGATGTCGCACTCCTCCCGACGTCATCTCTGTTGGTCTTCGGGTATAAAAGCATCAGCCGACGCCATTTTCCTCAGTCTTTCTTGCCGCGTGGCGCCCGAAGCAGAAGCTGTTCGCAAGTGCCGGTCGGTCGGATCCAGAGATTACTTCTACCGAATACTACTTCGAAGACTTCTAAAGCTAAGTACCCCGTTGGGGACTCTTTCTTGCCTCAGCCGATGTCAGAAAAAGTTAACAATTGTTTAACCTGTGGGAAACAAATACCTCATAAAGATTTCCACTCATACTGTCTGCCTTGTTTAGGCCCAGCCCACGACGTAGCAGCCTGTTCGGCCTGTGCTTCTTTCAACCGACGAACGCTTAGGCGTCGATCGGAGTTTGCAGAACAGTTTTTCGGTTCTGATTTTGCGTACATTATGCCGTCGGATCCTCCGACTACCCCCAAAAAACACAAAGATAAAGACCGACACTCGCGGTCCGCGGTTTCGGCCGAAACCACGGTAAAGCAAACCGCGAGTGTCTCGGTTTCGGCCGAAACCGAGAAAACTGCTCAAAGTACAGCTGAACCTATTCTTACAACTGAGGCCCCTGCTACTACTCTTGAATCGACCTCAGAAATTTTACCCACTACGGTGGTTGACTTATCAGACACCATCCCCTTGGATGTCTCTACCCCAGCACGTGGTGCTGCTAGGCCTCCAGCTGCCATGTCCATTAAGGCCTTCGCCAGGGCTAAAGCAGCCAAGACTACTAAATCAGTGCCTGTTAAACCCCCCACATCCAGGCCCTCTTCTAGTTCTCAAATGCTTTCTTTGGCAGAAGATTTAATTTCTTTAATTAGAGGATCTCAACCTCACCCAGACAGGGCCTCTCAGCCCCCAGAGAAGAGACCTAGGGCAGAGCCCCCTGAGCCAGTTTCTACTGATGATTCTGCTGATGAATCAGACATAACTGACCAGCCTGAGGCTCCCTTCTCCAATTTTGAAGATTCGGATGCTGAAGAATCCATTCCAGCTGCTTCCCCACCAGAAGAATTCTCCTTGGGGAAACCTTGCATGCCATGCGAGAACAGTTCCAATGGCAGCAACAGGATTTTTCAGACTCCAGAAAAAGACTTAGGACCTTTCTGCACCTCCCACAGCACAGGCCCTTAGCTATACCTCCTGTTCTCTCTGTGGTGGATGATGCTTTCAATGATGTTTGCTCCGCTCCAGATTCTTTACCCACAGCCCCTGCCAAACCAGACAGATTTTACAGGGTGCCAGATACTCATCACCACCTTTACAAGGCCCCACTTGCAGACCCAGAAACTATATCCCAGGGTCCCAAGGCAGTAGCCGCGACCACAGCTAAAAACCCTATTCCTTCTGAAGGGGAAGCAAGGTCACTAGACAGATGGGGTAAAAAGGTCTACACTTCAGCTACTCTCTCAGCTAGAGCTTTAAACTGTCAGTTTCATATGATACAATACCAAGAGTTTATGCTTGATCAGTTAACTTAAAAACTAACCACTGATGAATCTCTTGATAAGAAATATGTATTAGAGATGGTAAATAACATACAACAGGTTAGCAACCATTCCTTAAAATGTGGCTATGATGCACTGGAGGCTTCATTTAGATCAGCCATGACAGGCACAGTGATAAGAAGGCATGCATGGCTAAAGGAACAAGCTTTACGGATCATGTTAAAGCTAAGTTGCTAGATGCTCCTATGGACAAGACAAGTCTGTTTGGTACACCTGCCCAGCAGGTTATGAAGAAAATGGAAGAAAAGGCAAAATCTGTTCAAACTGTTAAAGATTTCTTGCAGGTTCAACCCCAAGGTTTAGCAGGAACTGGCCTGCCAAAATTGGTCCTTTCCTGACTCCACAAAATTTCAAAGGGGTAGGAATAGGCGTTCCAGAGGCAGAAACCAATCCAGAGGAGGTGCCTACAGAGGGCGACAGTGGCAAGGTAACAACAGAGGCACAGACACAGCCACTGCCACTACATCAGCACAACCACAGTGACTTAATCCTAAATCCGCCTACCAGGGAACAAATAGCAGCCCCTCTAGGCGGAAAGTTAACCTTATTTTCAAAGAACTGGCACTACATAACAAAAGACAAGTGGATTTTACAAACCATAGATCAAGGTTACGGTTTCACTTCCACACTTTACCAGTCAAAGAGGAATGCCAAATCTACCTCCAAATCAAAAACAGAGGCTCTACGCCAGATAATGGAGTTAGCAAACATGAGAGCTGTGGAAAGAGTGCCAACAGCAGAACAAGGAAAGGGGTTCTACTCCAGACTATTCCTAGTTCCAAGAAAGGAAAAAAGTTGGAGACCAATTCTCGACCTGTCCACCTTAAATACATACATCATTGTCCCAAAATTCAAAATGCTGACCCTACAGCAACTTCTTCCCATGCTGGGCAAGGAGTCTTGGCTGGTAACTCTAGATCTCAAGGAGGCATACCTGCACGTCCCCATTCGACAGATACCTCAGATTTCTTGCAGGATCAGAGCACTATCAATTCTCAGCATTGCCCTTTGGCTTATCTACTGCGCCCAGAGTATTCACAAAATGCCTGGCATCAGTAATCGCCCATTGCAGACTACAGGGAATTCAAATTTACCCATACCTGGACGACTGCCTGCTACAAGGGGACAACAAAAGCAAGCTGACAACAGATTTACAAAGGGTCATTTACTTGCTACAAGGACTGGGATACACAGTCAATTTACAAAAGTCAAGACTGATACCATCCCAAACAAGGACTTTCTTGGGCGCGGAATTGGACACAGTACAACAAATGGCATTCCTGACTACAGAAAAACAAAAGAACTTCCTCTTTACTTCTTGGCACTAACAAAACTGAACAAGTTAACAGCAAGAAAAGTTCTACAGGCCTTGGGCTTCATGGCATCATGCATAATCTTGGTCCCATTTGCCAGACTACATATGAGGAAACTACAGTGGTACCTAAAGAATTTATGGTCCCAACACAGACACAGTCTAGAAACAGAAATCCCACTAATTCCATGCTTAAAACAGGAGTTCCTATGGTGGGCTCAGGCATGCCAGTCAAACCCAGGCCTACCCTTTCGCAGATGTCAACCAAGCCAGACCATCACAACAGGCGCTTCAGACCTAGGATGGGGGGCCCACATGCTGGACAAATGCGTGCAAGGATTGTGGACACAGGATCAACTTCACCTGCACATCAATCTAAAAGAAATGCTGGCAGTAAAACTGGCAATCCAAAAGTTCAAACCATTTCTCAAAGAGGGCCAGTTGATGATAAGGACAGACAACACCACAGTCATGTGGTACATCAACAAACAGGGAGGCACTCATTCATACCCCTATGCAGAATGACCTTGGAGCTGTGGACCCTGGCACTCAGCTACAACATTCAGTTACAGGCAATATTTGTACTGGGGAAAGACAATACTCTGGCAGACATATTAAGCAGAACCACCCGGATGCCCACGAATGGAAGCTGCACCCGGACATCTTCAAGACCATCTCAAAGAAATGGGGAATGCCACAGATAGACCTATTCGCATCACCTCTCAATTACCAGCTCAAAAAATTCTGCACAAGGACATTCCACCCACTAGCATGGAAAGTGGACTCACTCTCCTTCAACTGGAAAGGCCTAACAGCATATGCATTCCCACCTCTTCCTTTGATACACAAGGTACTACTAAAAATAAAGGAAGAACGTCCAAGGATAACCCTGATAGCTCCAAACTGGCCAAGACAACACTGGTACCCACTACTGAAGAGCATGTCTCGGAACAATATGTGGCCAATACCACTGATGCCTTTGATGTTAACTCAGAACAACTACAGCATCATACATCCAAACCTAAAAACGCTGCAACTGACTGCATGGAACATCACATAGCAGCAGCTAATCCAGAACTTTCCCAAAGAGTTAAAGACATTATTCTTGAAGCACGACCTTCAACAAGAAGGAACTATGCTGGAAAATGGAAAAGGTTTGTCATTTGGAGTACGGAAAGAGGAAAAGATGTGTCAAACATAGATATGCCTAACATTCTGGAGTATCTGGCGAACTTCTTCATTCAGGCCTGTCCTACTCCTCCATCAAGATACAGGCAGCAGCTATTTCAGCAGAATACAGCTTTGAGCCACCTGTTTTTCGCACCCTTTGCTCAGGCAGTTCCTGAGAGGAATCAAGAATGTAAAACCTCCAAGGAAACCACCATTACCAGCTTGGGATTTAAACTTTGTGCTAGAAAAGTTGACACTATCACCCTTTGAACCAGCAGCAACAGCAGACCTACAACACCTGTCATGGAAAACTGCTTTCCTACTGGCAATTACTTCAGCAAGGAGGGTTTCAGAACTACAGGCCTTAATGGCAGTGCAACCCTTCCTAATCTTCCACCAAGATAGTGTCCTTGAGGACTAATCCTACATTTATGCCCAAGGTGGTATCCAGAGTGTCTTTAAACCAGGCAATCCACCTACCTACCTTCTTTCCCAAACCACAAAACAGAGGGAAAGAATACTGCATACCTTGGATGTACATAGACAGCTACGCTACTACTTGGACAGAACAAAAACAGCAGAAAGACTGACCAACTTTTGTAGCCTATGCAACAGGAAGGGAAGGAAAAGCTATTTCCAAACAGACAATCTCCAAATGGATAGGAAATTGCATACGATACTGTTACTCCTTCCATGGAAAACCAATTCCACAGAACATAAGACCTCATTCTACAAGGGCAACAGCCACTACCACAGCCTTCTTACGAGGAGTGGCAACCAAAGACATTATTGAGGCGGCTACTTGGACCTCCGTGCATACATTTGCCAAGCATTATAATTTGCCTCTATATTCCAAATCCCGAGCAGGGTTTGCCACTGCTGTACTGCAAGGGATCCTAAACACACCATAATCTACTTTTATCCTCCTCCCCTAGTTGGCTATGGTATTCTACCCACTTGTTATGACTGCAGATGCATCCATGAAGGACATAGTACAGTTTTGTACCTACCATAAATGTAGATGTCCGAACTGGATAGCATCTGCAGTCAGGATTACCCTCCCTCCTTCCCTCTGTGGTACTCCTAGGGTGTTTACCCTCCTAATAGCTAGCTTTTGAGGGGAGTCTTTTATGGTGTATTTGTTTGTATATATGTACATATATGCTTATTGCTGTGTTTACCTCTATCTATTTGGAAACATTGGCATCTATCCAAATTTTTAGCCTGCAAGAGGGCTACTGGCATCTGGGGCAAGAAACACTGAGGAAAATGGCGTCGGCTGATGCTTTTATACCCGAAGACCAACAGAGATGACGTCGGGAGGAGTGCGACATCAGCCGAAGCCGGACCCGGACTTTGGAATCCGGCCGACTGCAGGGCTGCCTGACGACAGGACAACCCACTTGTTATGACTGCAGATGCTATCCATTTCGGATATCTACATTTATGGTAGGTACAAAACTGTACTTTCTGCTTGACTTCGGCTGTCCACTTTCAGATAAGTACCCTTTTGGGATTTTTGTCTGTTCCTTCTTGCATTCCAGATGTACATGACAGCTAGGAAGGGAAAATGTGCTTTTGGAAAACAAATTCCCCATAAGGACATGCACGACCAGCGTTTGTTTTGTTTGGGGGAAGGCCACAACTACAAGTCCTGAGACATCTGCCAATCCTTATTACCTAAAACCTTACGAAGTCACCTGATCGCTTTAAAGTTATATTTAGAAAATCAAAGACTCAGGCGTTTGGTATGGAGGGCGGAATATGTACCTCCAAGGAGCCGGCTTGGAAGAAGGCCAAAAAAGTTATACCCGACACGCATGCTGCACCTCAGGAGTCTGGTGAGACTCTTGAGATGTATGTTAGCCCAGGGTACCATCGGACGTTGGTTTCACCGTAAGAACTGGGAACCATGGTGGAAAACAGTTCATCAAGCCCTGATGGCGAGGGGGAACCCCTGCTCATGGTGTCGGAGGGGCCTACTACTGCCTTACTATCCATCCCAACGTCTGCTCCCAAACGGGCTACTTCTTTTTCTCTAAAGAAAAAACAAAAAGAAAAACTCAGAACTACTAAATCTGCACATGGATGGGAAGACTTTTCCCACAACTTGAGCCTTCCAGGCCCTTGAATCTCAGGTGCCCCAACCAGTTCTGCCTCCTGTGCAGCCCTTGAAGGAGTCTGGGGAAGAACTCTCCTCTTCAGGTGAGTCTTCCCAACTTGAGTCACCCAAAGTTTTGCTACTCCCTGAGGAAGACACCATTGGCCCTAATTCTCCTGGGGAAGAATTCTCTTTTTGGGTGGGGGGGACACCATTACACTAATGAGAGAGCATTTTAAATGGGCGGTCCTTGATGTATCCAAGACTAAAAAGAGGTATTTTGAACTCCTGCAGAGGGACCAGCCTTCTCCATCTGCAGTTCTCCCTCTGCTTCTAGCTTTCCTGGATGCCTTTCAAGCTGCATCTCTGGTCCCAGATTCAGCCCCCAGCTTCTAAATAACCTGATAGATTTTACAAAGTACCTCAGCAGCCACAGTTCCTGTTCAAGAATCCTGCCGACCCAGCATTCATTGCTGTCAGCAGACAAGTCCTCCAGGCAGTTACCATCCACTTCACAATTCCCTACAGATAAGGAAAGCAAATTCATGGATAGACAGGGAAAGAAAATGTATACTTCCACCCTAGCTATTAGAGCAATTTAATTATCAAACCCACAATGCTAGGTTTGCTCTAGATACCCTGTGTAAGGCCTCTGCACTAATGTCTGATGTGCCAGATTCTCCTGTCAAGTCCCAGCTTTCTGCCCTGTGCTCTAATGCCTCTCGGGTGACCAGGCATTCCATCAGGTGCAGTTATGATGCTGTAGAAGCATCTTCCAAATCTGCAGCATCTGCCTCTGTGCTGAGATGGTACTCCTGGCTTAGACTCCAACCCTTAACCTTTGATGTACAAGCCAAATTACTTGATGCACCACTGGATAATAAGGCCCTTTTTGGCACTGCTTCAGCTGAGCTGCTTAATTCTCTCCAAGAAAAGGGCAAAGAGTTGCAGAATTTAAAACACTTGCTCATCTAGCCCATTCCTAGATACCACAGGAACTACCTACAAAGGACCAGTTTTGTAAGGAGGCAGTCTTCTGACTTAACTGCTCCCCAATCAAATGAACAGAGACAACCTAGGAAGCAAACCACTTCTAGACCCTACTCCCTTTCAGAGGCAACCTGACCCAGACAGAGAACCTCTACTGTGACTCAAATCATCTGCCCACATCCATCTCCCTGCCCATCTGTCTAACCCTTTCCCTACCCTCCTGGCAGAAATCATTTCAGAGATTTTGGGTTCCTTACATAATCCAAAAAGGTTATTTTATGACTTGGTGGGCAGTTCCCCCCCTTCCAAGGGATCCCTCAACCTCCTTCAAATCAGCTTCACCTTTTTCCTCCTATTCTGGATCAGCTCCTGTGTCAGGGCACAAAACAAAAAGTCCCTCAGAATTAGGCAGCCAAGGGATTTTATTCCAGGATGTTTTTGGTCCCAAGAAAGGATGGTCCTTGGAGACCAACTCTGGACTTGTCTACCCTCAGTCTTTTCCTCAAGGTGCCTACTGTCAAGATGCTTACTGTGCAACATCTCTTACCTGTTATCCCCAACCAAGCATTCATGGTATCCCTGGATCTGAAGGATGCCTACCTTCACACCCCCATTCACCCCAACTGTAGGAAATTCCTACATTTCTCAGTAGGTTCCTTATTTCTCAGCAGGTTCCTTAAGTTTTCAGTTTTCTGCATTGCCATTTGGGCTGTCTACACCTCCAAGAGTATTCACAAAGATATACCTTTACATAGACGACCTGTTGATCTTGCACCAGGAGTACCACTCCCTCTACCAACGCGTAAACATGGTGTGCAACATCTTGGAGGACCTAGGGTTCACAGTGAACCAACAAAAGTCCTAAATGATACCTACTCAAGACCTTTTCTTCAATAAAGACATACAAGATGTCAGCCTCTATCCCCAGGCAGAGGGTGGAAATCCTCACCCACTACTTCCAATATCTCCTTCCCCTCCCATCCCTCTCAGCCAGGAAATTTCTGAGGGTCCAGGGCCACGTGGCATCCTTGATTCCCATGCTTCCCTTGCCGGGCAGCGTATGAGAGAATTCCAGTGGGTCTTGAAAAATTTGTAGAAGCAACACTCACATCTTCTGGATGTTACACTCCCTCTGCTCCCATGCCTGATAAAGGATCTGGCATGGTGGATTTCGTCCAACAACCGCGGTCAGGGGATCCCCCTGCAGACTCCTCTTCTTTCGCAACACGTCTACACAAATGCATCAGATCTGGGTTGGGGGTGCCATTCTGGAAAGCAGCAGTGGCCAGAACAAAGTTCAGGGGGAGTGGTCCACCCAGAGACGAAGGAATCACATCCTTATCAAAGAACTGAGAGCCTTTCTCTTGGCACTGCAAACCTTCCAACAAATTCTCCTACCAGGCACCTTGAAGGTAATCACAGACCATGACTGTTCTGTGGTATGTCAACAAGCAAGGATGGACGAGGTCTTACCCACTTCGCACCTTGGCAATTTAAATTTGGTCCCTAGCAGTGAAACTGCACATTCATCTGCAGGTTGTATAATCCCTTCAGCAGAGAATGTGATGGCAGACTCCCTCAGCAGAACCACAGCACCCTCTCATGAATGGATGCTGCACAGGTCGGTGTTTTTGGATCTTATTCACAGGTGGGGTATTCCACAGACAGGTCTGTTTGCCTCCTCCCAGAACAGACAGATGCCTCTATTTTGCACCAGAGACCTGCATCCACAGGGTTGGAAGGTGGAAGCCTTCTCTTTTTCATGGGCTGGGATGTCTCCTTTTGCTTTTCACCCCTTCACACTGATACAAAAAGTCCTTCTGAAGATCTTGAGGGACAAACCAAAAATCCTGCTGATTACCCCCTTTTGGCCAAGATGGCATTAGTTTCCCCTATTATTTTAATTGGCCAAGGGCAATCACCACAGGTTACCTCACCGATGTGACCTACTCTCACAAGACAGGGGATCCCTCATCCACCCTCAGGTGCTCAACCTCAAACAGATCTTATGGGTGATAGAATTTTGATTCTCTTCAGATACCTGTATTCAGAGGGATATACTCAATGTCCTGCATGAGGCCAGGAAACCTAGTGTCGAGAGAAATTATGTATGAGAATGGATGATTCTCTAGTTGGTGTCTCAAGAACAAGTAGGACCCCATATATGGTCCTTTTTTACTTGTGTGAGCTTCTACATTCAGGACTGACTTACTGTTCTGTAAAAGTGTATTTGTCAGCCATTTCAACCTGCCTTCCTTTGGCATCCAGGTTAGAGGTAAAATTCTTCTTAAAAGGGGATTTCCATATCAGATGCCCTCATAGAGCTATCCCTTCATCTTGGGATCTTAACATCTTAATTTTGTGCTAGAAAAACTCGCACTACCTCCTTTTTAACCACCCCAGTCAACATCACTTAAACTATATACTTGGAAAACAGTACTGCTGATGGCCTTTACATCTGCCAGGAGGGTCTCTGAAATCCAAGCCATTCTGTCCTCTCCTCCTTACCTTATCTTCCATAGATACAGGGTCTCCTTCAGGGCCAATCCTTCATACTTAAGCTGGTTAATGAGCTCTCCTTGAATTAGACTGTTAATCTACCTGTTTTTTTCACCCAACCTCAAAACTCCTCAGAACTCTGCATTCCCTGTATGTTCATAGACAACTGAGGTATTACCTGGACAAGACCAAATCCATCAAAGTCTGACCAACTTGTCTCCTTTCACCATAGGGCCTTGGGGAAGGCAGTGTCAGACAGTTGCTTCTTTTGATTTGTAAGGTAATCTCTTTCTGCTGTTCAGTTCATGGAAAGGAATTTAACTCCCAATGTGAGAGCTCATTCTACTAGAGCAGCTGCATCTTCAACAGCTTTTTTCAGGAGTGTTGACTACGCTTCCATTCTGAAAGTGGCCACTTGGTCTTCTGTACATAGTTTCTCCAAACACTACAAACTACACTTGATTTTTAGAGTCAGGAATGGGTTTGCCAGGTCAGTTTTGCCTGGCCTCATTGACCCTGTCCCCCAACCTACTTCCCAGGCTCCTACTTAAAGCTTTGGTACTCTCCCTACTGTTATGAATACTGCAACATAAGAATAGGACATAGAATAGTTGTGTAAAAACTTACCATAACTTTAGATGTCCTTCTCTTCCATGTTGCAGTATTCAGTACCCCCCATCCTACCCCCTGTTTTTATTTTATCTTTTTCTGTTTGGAGTTGTTGGTTCCTTCCATCCAAATGGGACACAACAGCTGCTACATAACTCTAAGGTGTAGATACCTCCTTGACTGATGGCATATGAGTCTGAAAAGCTTCCTTTCTCTAGCATCCCAAGGGTACTACTTTACGTGGCAGCCAGTTCTGAGTTGGGTATGTGCAGACATCGCGTATATAGCCAACATCAGTTTATGGCTTTGTCATGCCACATCGCACGTAACCCCTTTCTTAAGAATTTGGTATACTGGCTAGATGTCCGGTGCTGCTGGCAGCCCGTCTTCCTACTGTTGTGAATACTGCAGCATGGAAGAGAAGGACATCTAAGGTTATGATAAGTTCTTGCATAACTATTCTTTTCTGAAATCATGTAATTTCATTGGTAAGTACTAGTCTAGCTGCCCTTGCTGGTTATTTTAACCTTAGCCCATTTCCCTTTTGGTACTCTGTCGTATTTCGTGTTAAGTTGTCTATACCTATCCCATGAACGTTAGTACCCCTAGTAAGGGATCCCATGCATGGGGTAAGACATTGAGGAGTTACCTGTGTCCATTAGTAGTACATGGGCAGTCGTGGGGTAAACCTTTTGTTTCCCATCCATGGAACCAAGTTGTGTATGAATATGGACAGGGATGAGCTTTGTTCTACACAGATGGGTAGTCTGTTCCAGAGCAGTGGTATCGCCTGTGAGATATACCTGTAATTCCAAACTGTTATGCTGGTGTTGCAGAAGAGATTTCGATCCCAAGACAAAGCATTTCTGATGCAGTTTGACTTGAGTGATGTGCAGTAAATCCATCAATATTGGCTCTGAGGATGCCTTTTATGTAAGATGTAAGAGACAGATCACCCCTTATCAAGTGTGTAGGATATCAAGTATAGTTACAGGGCTACGAGTCGGTCCATGTAGGACATACTGTTTAAGCCTTGTATCCTTTTAGTAAGGTATATCTATGTATGTTCCAGTTGTTGCATATGTCTGGACTGATGCATGACGAAGGAGGCATTATGTTCAGATTGGCCTAATGAGGGCTTAATAAAGGGGTGCAATGACATCTGTAGGTCTCGACACAATCCCTTTGCTTATAAGCTGTGCAGTGTAGGAAAACTTTATGGCTGTGAACACACAGTTGAAAGTTTGGTCACTGTCCACACAAGTTCCCAAATATAACTGGGTCAGCTCTTGCGGACATACTGTCAGTGTGGTAGTATCTCTAGTGAGATGACTTCCCAAAAGGTATGATGATGCATTCTTTTTTTAAACAAGAAACATCTTTTTTGAATTATCACTGTCATAGGCAATCATACATTTGAGAAAGGGGTAAAGTTAGAGCCAAGTTTTCTTCCCGTAGGTTTGTTGCAGCTTCAGCATTGGATAATAACGTTCACAGTCAGCTGAGTGCATTGCTGCATTGTGCTTTTCAGATTATGAACGCAACTCAAAAAAGGCCTTATGATTGTTTCTTTTGGGTATCCATAATGAACTGGTTGTTTCAGTGGGAACATGCTGTTCCACTGAACTTGAAAAAAATATATTTGATGATGTCATTTTCATTCATTCCTCATCTCCACTCACCTTTTCTCTAGGAAACTTTGAGGAGACATTCCAGACCACCATTTACCAGCTTTCCTCTTAGGCCCTTCAGGAGCTTGTCTGAAACAGAGGGGATAGGATGAGGAGGAAGTTTTCTCAGAGCTTGGGTCCAGATGGGGGTAATCCCGGCTCCTTGACCCTGCCCTCCACTGACCCAGTAATCATATCTCCTTCTTCAGTCCATCCTGTAGTTTCTGACCCCTTGAGGGTATCCTTATCTGATCGGAGTACTGGTCGTTTTTTGACTCTGACCATGTTCCTGAGTTCGGCTCCATTGCTTTTGGAGCAAGAGGGACACAGTGAGTCGAAGCATTGGCGCCAGCTCAGGGGATTGAGGTTGACTGAAGTTATCAGAGCTGTCCTTAGGTACTTCTTCTCTAAACAGCTCCGGTCCAACTCTGTCCTAGAGTTGGAGATCTGGGGGTGTTTAGGGTTTGTTGGCAAGTGGTCTTCAGCTCCACTGCTTGCTGTCCTCTATTTCTCCTAGATTGTCTCCTTTGAGGTGATGGAGATGGCTATCTTTCTGCCTAGTGAGGGGGACACCCTTGTCCCCCTCTGATTTTGTTCGTTTCATTGTCTGGTTTGGGTTTTGAGCCTTTCAACTCTATCCCACTGGGACAGCCTTCCCAACCAAGCCTCCAGTCAGTCCCTAGGGACTGCCCTGTCACTTGATACTTAACCAAACCATCTCACTGATGAGTTTCCTAGGAAGAGAATGTGTAAAAGGAGACACTTGGATTTCCCTCCGTAATCTCTCAATGAGGACACTGATTTCGATTAAGGGGAAGGGTCCACAGAGCTCCATCTGAAGATGTCTCCTTTGGAAAAATACTGGAACTTGTAAAGCAGAAAGGTGGATGGTCTTCAACCCCTCTTCCCAGGATGTCTGTGCCCCTGGAGACCTTTGGGTCTGGCCCAGCTACGTCTTGGATGATCCCTCTAGCTAATGAACTAATATGTCTTGTCTGAAGTGAATGGAAGGAACCAGATACTTTGGAGGCAATTTCCAAGTGACCGTGTATACTTTTAGCCCCCTAAAGGGCAGAGCACATTGGAGTAAGGAGGTCCCAGTAGATGCCATGGTTGCAGCAGGTACTAAAAAAGGGCTTACAGACCAGAGCACATCTGTCCATCCCCCTAACAGAGAGTCTAGGGCTTTGGATGGATTCAGAAATTTCATCTACACCTCAGCGGCCTTTGCTCTGTAGGCATTTAATTATATTTAGCACACTTAATCATGTCACAGAGATTTGCTAAAGGAGGTTTCCTAATCTTTTTCCAGGTCCATGTGTGTGGAGGACCAGAATAAGGTTTCCTCACAACTGGCCACCCTTCAGTCTATATCTAATTCATCCATAAGGTTGCTTTCCCAAGCTGCGAGGGTACCTCTAAGGCAGTGGGTTTGGGCATAGCTGTCAGGAGACATACCTGGAAGCACATGTGTGATTTTGCTGAGCCCTTCAAGTCTTCGCTCATCAGTGCTTCTTTTGATGGCTCTTCTCTGGCCCAATGTTGAAGGAAACACACTGTAGAAGTGAGCAAGAGGGAGAAACTGTCTGCTGTGGAGATCTGTTTCTCTTCAAAGACTCTCTCCATGAAATTGGAGAGGCAGTAGGAAAATATGGTTTCGTAAGTGCAAAAATCTTTTTCAAGAGTCACAAGAAGATTGGTTTCCCAGAGGCAGAGGGGGGACTCAAACGAAAGATGCCATCCTTGTGGCAAAGGTGGTCGGCAAAACCACGGTTTCAGGATTTTTTCTCAGGCAAACCCTGACAGTGCTCCTGAAAGGTTACCTGACTGCTTTTCTCTGGAGGTAGTGCACCTAGAAGCCTGGGCATCCATCCAAAGAATCATATTCAGAGGTTATTTCGTACCATTTTCCCAAATTCCCCATGTAAAAATGAGGAAGATCCTGATGTTTCACCCAGTCAGGGGGAAGGCAGCAACTTTGGAAGTAAGAAGGCTGCTAGAAAGAGTAATTCTGGAAGCCCCCCAGACAAAGTAGGATCCAGAATTTATTCAGGATTCTTTAATACCAAAAAAAAAAAACGGGACTTCAGGACCCATTCTGGATCTCAGCAAATTAAATCGGTATATAAAATATTCAAATTTCCATATGGTTGTGGTTCAGTCCATTTTGCCTCTTTAGGGAAAAGGGCAGTTGATGTCCTTGAGAAATAGTGTGCTATCACATCAAAGTAAATAGGTTCTCCAGTAGTTATCTTCACTGCCAGCTAGGAGACTGTCATCAGTTTAGAGCACTGCCCTTTGGTCTCACCACAGCCCCCCCCCCCCCGGGTGTTTACCAGGTGCATGGCAATGGTAGTTCACCTAAGACTACTAGGATTCTGGTGTTTCCCCTATGTAGACGGTCTCATAACTGCTCCGATCAGGCATCTACTTATACAGGCAAGGGACTACCTGCTCCAAGTGTGTCACCATCTGGGCATCTGTCAACTACAGCAAGTCACAGCTCACTCCTACACAGAACCTGGAGTTTATAGATGCTCATTTAGACACACTCAGATAACCTTTCCCCCTTCAACAAGAGTACAAACCCTCAGATCACAAATAAAGGAAGTGATTGATAGTGTATTCCCCTCCTCTAGCACAATTATTCTTGCAAGCTTTAGGGTCCATGGCAGCAGCGATAACTCTAGATGTGTTGTTGTTGTCCTATCTTGCCTTCATTCTTACTAGGTTGAGTTCGGATCTGATCCTCGGATCTGTCTCTGCCTTTATTTTCAAGCTCGAGGTCCTCTGCCAGCTTGTGGCTAGCTCCCTATCGCAGCATGCACTGGAACCATCCCCAGATCTAATTTGCCGCTAAACAGATCGAACGTTCATCTGCTAGCTCTGGCTAAGTACAACTTATTTCAACATTTTTAGTCACTAATCTTTAGATGTTATGTTGTCCCATCTCGCTTTCATTCTTGACTGGTTCAGAACCGAGCATCGGTTCCGACTCTGCTTAATACTAAAGCTCAAGAGCTTCCACTGGCTCGAGGCTATACCCTGTCCCATCATGCTTGGCGAGAGTCCCCAGATCTAGTTTGCTGCTTTGCCGGATCGAGATTGCGTTTCACTGGCTCAGGCTAAGTTTTACTATTTTTTGACTTTGTGGTCTATTTTTCTCTGTAGTTAGAATTGTAAACTGTTTAATACCTTCCCTTATCCTAGTAGAGCATTTTTGGTATGTGTGAATAGTTAGACTCTGTGTTACTGCTGTTAGTGGTTTTCTGTTGTGTGGGCCGTCGTTTCCCTTGCAAGCCCGTACTTCTATCCCTATCTCGTTAAACTTTAATTTTATCCTCAACAAACCAATTTATAGGGTTCATTTTTTTGTCCTTGTGTTAGCCCATTTAACTTAGAGGGCTCCCCTTACCCTTTGGCAGTCCTCTTTTACTGAGGGTTGTCATTTTAGCGACATCTTCTCTGGCTAGAGGAGATCGTGCAAGTTTGAGACTTATTCTCTAGCTGCTCCTAAAAAAAAAAATTAAAAATAGTAAAGCTTGTTAAGTTTTCTTTTTGCTGTGTTTGTAGCAGTGTTAGGGGGTGACCGTTTTTGCTCTTACTAAAATGTCTAAAGATTCTAGTGAGAAATTTTAACAAGCTAAACAATCTGGCTTCAAAAAGTGTGACTCATGCACACAGATGTCTCTGACGGGCACACTAGTTCTGTTACTGTTTAGGTGCTGTTCATCTGCAGGACTCCTGCTTGATCTGCCATGGATTCAGTTCCAGGGTCCTGCAAGAACCCAGGAACAAACTTATTGCGAAGGGTCTGCTTAAAGGTCCTTTTGATGTGGCAGTAGAAGTGAATCGGCCATCAAAATCCTTGGTCTCTCTCATCTAAAAAGGCTACAAAAATAACTTCGGCTCCGGTGTCCGAGCTGGCTAAGAAGTCTAAGCATGCATCTTTGGATCTGAAGGCTATCGGCCCCAAAAAGGTAGCTCTATCAGTTCCAGCAGTTTTATTGGAGTCGACTCGGAGCCACAAAAGGAGCCGGTCCCCGACGTTGGAACTTGTCTGTTCAGTGCCCCAATCATCCTTGTTGCAATTGGTGGCTGGTAGCCATAAATTGTAAACTGTTTCTCTCCGTCATCCAGGAGCCTCTCAGACAATGTGGAGTGGGTGGTCATGAAGTTGCTATGTACACCTACCCTAGCCAAAATTCTCACAAGCCCAGCACAGATGGAAGTGGAGCAGAATACTGTGCCTATCTTGTCTTCTGTTCCTTGTCCGACTCTGACAAGCTCGGAGCTGGAGTGCCTGGAAGTCTGTGCAGTGGAACGGTCATGTTTGAAAACCACTACCAGTATATCAGCTCTGACTTCTGCTCCGACCTCGTCGATGCTGTCTTCTGTTGAAGGGTCTAAGAGCCGATACTCTCTTGTCTGGTCCGGGGAGGAGAGTCAGGTTGGACCCTCGTCAGATCATATTCTTCATCTTAGGCCCTCAGCGCAGGTGAGTTCAGCACCCACATCATCCTCAGAGCCATCCTCCATGGCACGGGAGGGATCTCAGAGTTCCTTGGAGCCGAAGGCTCTCAGGCCAGGACTGCTGTGCCTTCGAGGTGATGAGAAGTATGCTGTCTCTCCAGATTGCTCCACCTTCAGCTCCAGCTACTCTTCATCCTAAAGAACTGGTATCATCCTTCCAGCTCAAGCATAGAGAACCAATGCCCCAGGATGCCCCAATGTGCGAGCCCTTCTCTTCTGAAACCTCCCCAGAGTTCCCCTCTAAGGAGGTCGCTTGGAAGAGAACTTGTAAGAGGAAGCATTTGGACTCCCCTGAGTCTGTAATGTCAGATACAGACTTAGAGAATTCAGAAGTCTCCCCACAATGCCCCTTTGAGGATGTCTCCTTTTCAGACATCCTAAAGATCCTGAAACAGAGAGGTGGTTGGAAGACCCTTTCCCCTTCTGAAGAGGAGTCCGTATACCTGGAGGCATTCAGATCTCGACCCTCCACCTCTTGGGTGTCTCCGCCTTTCTATAAACTCCTGGGTGTAGTCAGTCAAAAGGCGTGGAGCTCTCCAGAATCCATGGAACCGGTTCTGAGGAGGCCCAGCAAGTTTATTACAGCCCCTGATGATGAGATTTTATCCAAAGGTGTCCCAGTAGATGCTATGGTGGTAGCGGCAGTAACCAAGAAGGAATTAGTGGAGACTTCATCTGTTCATCCGCCAAATAAGGAATCTCAAACAATGGACAGATATGGGAAGCGGAGGCTTTATTAAATTCGTGAACGCTTAGAAAAGCGAACGCTAATTAATCGACCCCTGTTAAGCAAAAGCTTAAAATCTCAACACCCGGAACAGCAATTTTTTTTCCCTGGGAAAAAATTTGCTGTTCCGAGAAACACACAACACAATCGCACCAAAAAAACAGCAATCCACACACACTTAAATTCCAACATCTACCCTACACTAAACTGTACATACACTATCATCTATCCACTTACCTTAATCCAAGCCCTAACCCTAAGGTCTGTCACTATCGCACACTCACCTCACCCGCGCCATAACCCTAACTCACCTACCCCACCCTAACCCTAATGTCTGTCACTATCACACACTCACCTCACCCGCACCCTAACCCTAACTCACCTAACCCGCGCCCTAATGCCTGCACAATTGCACACTTACTTGAACCTGCCCCGTACCTTTCCACCACAGTGCTGAAAATAGCGAAGCCACAGAAACGGCCAACCAAATTCTTTCCCTAGGAAAAAATTTGGTGATGTCCTTCAAGGATGCATCTGCAGTCCTTACATATGGGTTGTCCTGCCTCAGGCAGCCCTTCGGTCGGCCGGATTCCAAAGTCTGGGTCCGGCGTCTGCTGATGTCACCCTTTCCCCGACGTCAGAGCGCCTGGGGTATAAAAGCGTCAGCCGACGCTATCTTCCTCAGTCTTTCTTGCCGCGTGGTGCCCGAAGCAGAAGCAGTTCGCAAGTGCCGGTCGGCCATCTCCTGTAACTTCAGCTGCCGAAGACTTCAAAAGCTAAGTACCCCATTGGGGACTCTTTCTTGCCTCAGCCGATGTCGGATCAAACGCTTAAAGTTAATAATTGCTTAACTTGTGGGAAACAAATACCTCATAAGGATTTCCATTCTTACTGCCTCCCCTGCCTAGGCCCAGACCACAACATCTCGGCCTGTACAGCCTGTGCCTCCTTCAACCGACGCACGCTTAGGCGTCGGGCGGAGTTTGCAGAGGAATTTTTTGGGGCTAGTTACTGTTACAATATGCCGTCGGAGACTCCGACTTCTCATTTAACCAAAAAACGGAAGGACAAGGACCGACACACGCGAACCCGCGCCCTAACGCCTGCACAATTGCACACTTACTTGAACCCGACCCGTACCTTTCCACCACAGTGCTGAAAATAGCGAAGCCACAGAAATGGCCAACCAAATTCTTTCCCTAGGAAAAAATTTGGTGTTCTGCATCTTGGCAGCGTTTGCTGTTTTGGGGTCGATATTAGAACAGTCGATGTTTTAAAATGTTGATGTTCTAATATAGACCCGGGAAAGCGCATGTTTTCTTCGGCGTCCTTTACACTGAGGTCGCTGAACTATTTATCCCATTTCACCAGACGTCATAGGGATCTCCTGAAAGAGCTAGCAGATTCCCTCCAAGGTGCTTCAGCTGAGGGAGTGCCAGACGAGGTAAATTCTCAGCTTGAGACTTAGAAATCTATAGTGAAGTCCTTCATGCGTCTTATCTGGTATGCAGCAGATGAAGCGAGTAGGGCAGCAGGCACAGGAATAGCTCTCTGAAGACATTCCTGGAATGCACCTTTGTGAGTTTGCTGAACTGTTTGTCTTTCTTTTTAAATGCACCTTTAGACAACTCGTCCTTATTCGGGCCAAAGGTGAGAGAGACTAACCAGGTGTGAGCAGTATGGCAAAACTGCTTTGAGAGTACATTTCTCCGTCTCTACCAGGCCTTATCCCAAAGGCCAGAAGGGGGCGGAAAAATGTGGCTCTGGAAATCCCAGAGAGCTTCGCCGGATGCATGTGGTGAATTTTTCATGGGGGAAATAATGGATGACACCGCCCTCATGGCAGAGTGGCTCTGCAGTATCAGGGCCAGAGAGATACTTTCTCTGGCAGGCCTTTCCAGCGCTCCTGAAAGGAGGCCCACCACTGGAGGCAGTCGGGGGCAAACTATCGCTGTACCCAACAGCCTGGCTAAGTATCACCCATGACAAGTGGGTACAGCCTATTATATCCAGGGGATACGTCATACCCTTTTCTACTCCACCAGCAAGATCAATCCCAGACATCCCGCCCTGTCAAAGGAATCAAGCAACCCTAGAAATTCAAAGATTGCTAGAAAGAGTCATCCAGAAAGTCTCCGCAGACCAAATTGGATCCGGAGCTTACCCAAGGTTTTTTAGTTCCAAAGAAGACAGGGGACTGGAGGCCCATTTTGGATCTCAGCAGACTGAACAAGTCTGTCAATAAAACAAAATTCCGGATGGTGACACTGAAGTCTGTACTCCCTCTTCTGGGAAAGGACAATTGGATGTGCTCCATTGATCTCCAGGGTACGTAGCACCATATAAAGATCGACAGGCAATCCTGGAGATACTTATGCTTCTTGCTGGGAGCCAGTCATTACCAGTTCAGTGTTCTCCCCTGGGACTCGCTACAGCCCCCAGAGTGTTTACCAAATGCATGGCAGCAGTTACGGCTCTCTTGAGACGGCTAGAATTCTGGGTGTTTCTGTACTTGGGTGACTGGCTCCTCACCACCACCACCACCACCCAGCATCTACTAACCAAGGCAAGGGGCACCACTATAAATCTATGTTCAGAGCTAGGCATTACCGTAAATTATGAAAAATCTGCTTTGTTGCCTACACAGCATATTTCATTCATAGGAGCAGACTTAAACACAAAAGACATGGTAGAAGACTGCCTCAAGAAAGGATGCAAAACACTAAGCTGTCTGATATCAGTCTTACTCTTGAGAAGGAAGGTGCAGGCAAAGTTTGTTCTCAAGTTTCTGAGGTCAGTGGCAGCTGCTTTAAGTCCCACTGGCACGTTTACACATGATAATATTACAATGGCTTCTCTTTGCTCAGTGGTCCATGCAGGAGTTACCCATGTCACACAAGATCCTTATTACGGATACCTGCAAGAAGGACCTACATTGGTGGCTTCGGTCCACACAGGTGATTTATAGGCAGACTTTGTCCTTCCCCATCCAGTATCTACAGTGACCACGGATGCTACCCAGATAGGGGGGGGGCACTATCTGGGACACACTGTCCAAGGGATTTGGCAGGAACACGAATACCACTTGCACATCAGTCTCTTACAGATGAGGGTGGTCCTTCTGGCATTGCAAGCATTCCAGAGCTCTCTTCCAACAGGTACAATTGCAATAGAGATGGACAGTATGTCCGTGGTGTGGTACATCAACAAACAAGGTGGAACCAGATCCTACCCCCTCTGTCGAGAGGCTCAAAAAGTATGGCAATGGGCAATTTCTTCACATTCTCTGACTGCAGTGCACATTTCAGGAAAATCCAACGTGATAGCGGACAAGTTAAATTGGGCAATTCTTATGGCTCACGAGTGGTCCCTGAAACAAGTTGTGAACCAAATTTTTCGCAAGTGGGGCCAGCCTTGCTGCAACCTCTTTGCCACTTCCATGAACGCCAAATGCAGCAGCTACCTTGCCCTAACCCCCCCCTTTCTGGGTTTACGATTGGCCCCCGGGACTACTTTATGCCTTTCCCTCGTTTCCATTGATACCCAAAGTTCTTCAGAAAGATGTAATTTAGTCGCAAACTAATTCTCATCGCTCCATACTGGCCTTGGCAAATCTGGTTCCCTTTCCTTTCGCCCCATCTTCAGGAGGAGCTTTGGATCCTGGACCCAGTTCCAGACCTTTTCACTCATCAGTCAGGAATGCTCCACCCCTCTGTTCAGACTCTTAAGTTGACATCTTGGTTACTCCACTTACCATCTTAGCCAGGCTTCCAAATACTTCCCCTGCGGTGTGACACATTCTGGTCTCATCGCACAAGGCCACAAGTAGATAACTGTACACTAGCAAATGGAAAAGGTTTTTCTTGCTGGGCTGCCAAAAATCATATAGATCCCCTTTACAGCCCCTATTTCTTCAATTCTTTAATTTTTAGCAGAAATTTTCAATCAAGGTGCAGCTGTGGCCACTGTACACTAGTACAACTTGCTGCCATTTCAAACTTCCACATAGCAGACGAGGGATCTAATGATGTGAAGTTGTTCAGTCTTGCCGTTCATTCTTTACTGATGGGTTCGGAGCCGATCCATTAGCTCCGATACAGCCGTTTGCAAAGCTCAAGGTTTACCAGTAGCTCGAGACCAAGCCCCATTATCCCATGATGCACTGCTGGAATTACCTCAGACCTAGTTTGCCGCGGTATGGATCTCAGTGGTTCCAGTTCACTTGAGCCAATTTTCAACAAAAAAATACGTTTATCGCAAGTTTTCTCTAATTTTTTCCTATTATTCATAGTGTAGTTTATGTAGTTTTCTAGAAGATCCCTTACCCTTCGTGTGCTTTTTTTGAATAGTTAGCTTAGTTGTAGTGGCCTCGTGTTAGGCCTGTTTTCCTTAATAATAACAGATTGTTGGCCCTTTTTTTCCTGGGGCCATTGTTTAGTGTGTGTGTTTTCCATTGTTATTCCAGTTTATCACCTGTTTTTTTAGGCTTGTTAACTTGAGCCTAGTTGTGGTTTTGTTGTGATAATTACTGACTGACTGACTTTTAGGCTGAATTTAGGCTTTTGTGGCTTTTCTAGTGTTAAGCCTAAGGATTTGGATATGTCTGAGGAGATAAGGACAAACACCCAAAGTCTGGATTCAACAAATGTCCAGACTGCAGGCAAAAGATGTCTGCTACTGATGGACACGTTCAGTGCGTATATTGTTTAGGTGCTGTGCATTTGCAAGAGACCTGCAGTGTTTGTCACTCCTTTTCCTCTAGGGTTTTATTGGAGAGGAAAAGGAAGCTTGTTGATCGAGGCTTGCTGAAGCATCCTTTTACTGAAGCTTTGAGTGACCAGGATGGGGCCAGCAGGTCCTCCAAGTCTTTGAAATCTTCAGGAGACTCCAAGGTTTCTAGAGAGTCGAAAAAGTCTTAAAAAATGGAGGATTCTGGGGCATCAGCCCCACAGCTCTCGTTGCGGAGTGTCTTTTCATTTTGGAGCTGGCCTTACAGTTCTGGAGCCAGTATCTGAGACCTGCATCTCCACTCCTTCAGTCGGTACAGTTGGTGCACTCTTCTAGGTCTTCTGTCAGCCTCTCGGATTTGGATAGGGACTGATTGGCGCAGAAACTCTTAAGGGCACCAGACCATGCTAAATTGTCTGCTCCGACCCTAGCATCTGAACCGAAGACCACCACCACCCTGGATTTGACTGCTCCTCCTCTGAGCCATACAGGACCTTCAGAGCTGGTGGGGGCCAACCTGCTGATCATGGAGCCTTTGGAGCTGAGACCTGCTCCAGTGTTCTCTTCCATCTACTCTGACGTCCTCAGCACCGACCGGGGAGTCTAGGAGCTGACACTCTCCTGTCTGGTCCGGAGTGGATAGTTGCACCAACTTGTTGGTGCCGACTCTTCCTCTCGGGGCCTCAAGTCGGATGAGCTCCGCTCCTACATCCGGTTTGGAGCTCACGGCCTCGGGTCCGTCAACTCCTCATCGGAGCAGTGATGCCTTTGAAGCCATCAGGAGAGCCTTGTCCCCAAAGACATCCTCGACACCAGCTCTGGCCTCTTCTTCCCCCAAAGTGCCTGTGTCCGTTTCTGCCTCCATCGTCCAGGCCAAGAGTAGAGACCCTGAGCCTCTGGTAGCCCCACAGGGCGCTCCTTGCTCTTATGAGACTTCCCCAGAGGCTGCCACTGAGGAGGTCCCCAGGAAGAGAATGTGCAAGAGGAAACGCTTGGACTCCCCACAGGAGTTTTTTTTACATCTGACACTGACTTGGATGAGCCCAAAGAGTCCCCACGATCCCCCTTTGAGGATATCTGCTTTGCGGAAATACTCGAGATCCTTAGGCAGAGAGGTGATTGGCAGTTCAAAAGTCCTACTGAGGACTAGTCAGTTCTCTTGAAGGCTTTTGGGTCTCAACCTTCCACCTCTTGGGTGTCTCTGCCCTTCGATGAGCTCATGCAGCTGGTCTCTCTGAGGGTTTGGGAGTCACCAGAGTCCATGAAACCTGTCCCTCAGAGGCCTAACAAGTTCATTTCTGCTCCCCTAGATCCTTTTTGTTCAAAGGAGTCCCTGTTTGATACCATGGTGGTGGCGGCGGCCACCAAAAAGGAAATGTCACTGAATTCCTCATCAATCCATCCTTCTAACAGAGTCCAGGATCATGGATCGATATGGGAAAAGCATGTTTAGTTCAGTGACTTTTACACTCCGATCCCTGATCTGTTTGACCCATTTCACCAGACTGCAGAGAGATCTCTTTAAGGAGTTGGGAGATGCTCTTCAGGGTACTGTAGCTGCAGGGGCTTCCAGCAAGGTTGCTGCCCAGCTGGCTACCCTAAATTCCATTGTGAACTCGTCCATGCGTCTCGTATCATAGACAGCCGATGGGACGAGTAGGGCAGTGGGTACAGGAATTGCTCTAAGAAGGCATTCCTGGATGCGCTTGTGTTCCTTCATGGAGCCCCTTCAAGTTTTCAATTGTCAACACCCCATTTGATGGCTCATCTCTGTTTGGACCCAAAGTGAAGGAAACTCTGACCAGGTGTGAACAGGAGGGAAAGACTGCCTGCTGAGTCCGTTTTTCCACTCCTACTCGGCCTTACCCCAAAGGGGAGGGAAAATGTAGTTCCGAAAAGCCCAAGGAGCCTTTCAGGACACATGTGAATTCCGTCTAGGGGCAGATGAGGGGGTAATAATGGAAGACACTGCCCTCGTGGCAGAGGGGGTCCGCACCACCAGGGTGACAAAGATCATTTCTCTGGTCAACCATATCAGTGCTTCTGAAAGGAGGTCCGACTGTCCTGCTCTGGAGGCAGTCGGGGTCGCTTATCTTTGTACCCAGATGCCTGGCAAAATATAACAAATGACATCTGGGTACAAAGTATTATTTCCAGAGAATATTTCATACCGTTCTCCACTCCACCCACACCTGCAAGGAGAATCCCAGATGTTCCACCCAGTTACCGGGAGCAAGCAACTATAGAGGTCCACAAGGTAGAGAGTCATCCAGCCAGTCCCAGCAGACCAAACGGGATCCGGAACTTACTCAAGATTCTTTTTGGTTCCAAAGAAAAAAGGGGACTGAAGACCTATTTTGGACCTCAGCAGACTCAAACAATTTGTGAAGAAAGAGAAGTTCCGGATGGTCATTCTACAGTCTATACTTCCCTTTTTAGGGCGAGACAATTGGATGTGTTCAGTAAATCTCAAGGATGCATACTATATTACCGCATAAAAATGGCCAGGCCATCCAGAGATCATCTGCGTTTCTGGCTGGGAGCCAATCATCAGTTTCGAGCCCTGCCCTTTGGTCTCACTATAGCCCCCAGAATGTTGACCAAATGCATGGCAGTGGTCATGGCTCACCTAAGGCATCTAGGATTCCAGGTGTTTCCGTACTTAAGACGATTGGCTCCTTAACTCCATCACCAGGCATCAACTGATTCAGTCAAGGGAATACACTCTGCAACCACTTAGGCATTACAGGCAACTCAGAAAAGTCTGCCTTGTCACCATCGCAGCATATCGTCTTTAAAGGGGCAGAGTTAGACTCTTAAACCACCACTCTGACTGCCAATCGAGAGGGCGTTTCTTCTTCGCCAGCATGTCCGCTCATTGATGTCGGACAGAGTACCAGCCGCAGAAGTTTTAAAAGTATTGGTTTTGATGGTGACAGCGATCTTGGCCATACCATTAACAAGGATGCATATGCGGATTCTTCAATGGCTGCTGTTCACCCAATGGTCTTATCAGGAGCTTCCAATGAATCACATGATTTTAATTGCGAACTCTTGCAAGAGGGATCTCCAGTGGTGGTTGACGTCTCCATGTGACTATAGGACGCCCATTTGTACTACCGCCTCCAGTAGCCATGGTGAACACGGACGCTTCCCTGATATGGTGGGGGCATTTTCAGGGAAATACTGCCCAAGGCACATGGACGGATCAAGAGTCACATCTGCATATCAATGTCCTGGAGATGAGAGCAGCACTTCTTGCGTTGCAGTACTTCCAGGATTCCATTCCTCTAGGGACAATTGCAATTCAGACTGACAATATGTCAGTGGTCTGGTACTTGAACAAGCAAGGCGGGACCAAGTCTTACCCCCCTTTGCTAAGACGCCCTCAGAGTTTGTCAGTGGGCCGTTTCCTCCCAGCACTTTGGCAATGCACATCCCAGGGAGATCCAACTTGATTGCAGACAAATTGAGCTGGGCAATCTTATTGCCGCACGAGTGGTCCCTCAAACAAGAGATTGCTGACAGGATTTTCCACAAATGGGGGCCAGCCTTGCTACGATCTTTTTGCCAGTCACATCAACACGAAATGCAGAAGCTACTTTGCCCTGATTCCCCCTCCGTGAGAACCCCCGAGAGAAGCACTTGTACCCAATTGGCCCCAGGTCTCCTTTATACATTTCCTCCAATCCCTCTAATACCCAAACTTCTACAGAAAGCAAAGTCACTGGGGAGGACTGTCATTCTTATAGCCCTTCATTGGCCTCAGCAGATTTGGTTCCCATTTTTTCATCATCATCTCTTGGAGGATCCATAGATTCTGGACCCAGTTTCGGACCTTCTGACACATCCATCAAGGGACCTCCATCCTTCCTTGCAATCACTGAGGCTAACAGTTGGCTGCTCCAGTTCCGCTCAGTCAGGCTTCATAACGTTTCTAATGAGACAAGGCAGATCCTCTTGCCTTCCCATAAGCCATCCACCAGAAGATTATATCTTAGTAAGTGGAAGAGATTTTCCATATGGGCCTCAAAGCAAAACATTGATCCTTATCAAGCCCCCTTGACGTCCATATTAGAATTTTTGACTATGATCTTTAATAAAGGAGCTGCAGCCACTACAGTTCGGGTCCAGTTGGCTGCTATATCTAACTTTCATCTCTGAGTTGACCGGCTAAACATGATGTCCCCCAAGTTTTCCAAGGCCTTTCTCAAAGGAACCTTTCACATGAGGCCTCCAGTGAAAACTCCTTATTCTCCTTGGAATCTAAACTTTATTTTTATTTTATTTTACATTTGTTGACCGGGATAGTCCGACTGGATGCATGTTCATTTTCAGCAGAGGCCCAGGGAGAAAAGCTCCAAGGGAAAGCAGATACAGCATTACATAATACCAGCATTGCATATTACAAACGGACTGTTTACAGGGATTACATAAGTAAGCAAGTTAAACAAGTTCCACAAGTTAGAGTTAATCCTGAGCGCAAGTCAGGATTAAATTAAATTGCACAGTAAACTGGTTAACAGATTTTTTCACATTCTAGAGAGAGTTAGCCAGGCTTGATACATTGACATAGCCATTTAAGTGACAAATGTTGTTTGAGTCTAGTTTTAAATTGACCTAAGGTCGAAAGTAAGGTAATATCAACTGGAAGAGAGTTCCAGGATCTACTTACAGAGTTTGCAGAGAGAGAGTCACCGGCTGTGTCATTAATTTTGCTAGTCTGAATTAGTAGTTTGTTAGAGGATTGAAGCGGTCTAGGACTGTTATAGGGGGTGATATTTTTAAGTGCAGGAGTATTGTCCGGATTTTATAGGCCATAATCAGTTGGTTATACTGGATTAGGCTGGGTAGTTCAAGCCACCCAAGTTGATTTAGATTGATGCAGTGATGTGTCCTAAAAGGCAGCCCAGTGGCAAACCTGGCAATGTGGTTGTAGCAAATTGAGAGTTTAAGGACAGTCTTGTTTAAATTTGAGAGTAGAGGGGATGCATACCGAAGGGTTGAAAGGTGAGAGCGAGCTATGGCAATTTTAGCTGGAGGGGTTAGGAAGGCTTTTATTCTGTAAAGTGACCCTAGTTTTTTATTGATGGTTTGATAGTTTGATTAACATGTAGGTTGAATTTTAGATTGTCTATGATGACACCTAATAGTTTTGTAGAGGGGTCAGGGGAGATTATTGTGCCATCATTTGAATTTATGGTAAAGGTGAAAGCAGTAGACCTACGTGTTGGTGAAAATAACAGCATTTTAGTTTTTTTGGGATTTAGGATCAGACGACGTTCAGAAAGCCAATTTTCTATTGTATTAAAGTTGGTCTGGGTAGCTGACCATAACTCTATTGGAGATGTGGCTGAGCAAGTCAGAGTAGTCATCAGCATATTGGATACAGCTGACTTGTGGGATGACAGTATAAAGGTCGTTAATGAAGATGGAGAACAGCAAGGGCCCTAGTATAGAGCCTTGTGGTACTCCAAGGGTGTTGGGTAGAAGGTTAGAGAGTTAGTTCTGCCAGAGGACAGCTTGTGGTCGACCATTCAGGTAGGATTGAAACCATTGCAAAAGTAAATTAAGGCACCAAAGTTACACACTGGAAATCAGTCACTGTACTTTATTGCAGAAGACAAACGGTAAGCGCTTTCACAACTTAATTTTGCTTCATCAGACCACATCACTACAACTGATGCTTGGTTAAATACTAGGACAATTAGTATGACATCACAATTTAAAGAGATATTACTCCACTAACATAAGAACATATATCAATATCCATAAGAAAAATGCATAAAATATATAGAATGGTGTGTATTTACACACAATAATATTTAAAAACAATAATATTTAAAAACAATAATATTTAAAAAAAATATTTAAAATATTAATATTTAAAAAGGGGGGGGGTGTCATCCCTGATGGTTATTAAGATAGATATATATACACATATATATATATATATATATATATATATATATGTACATATACACACACATATAACCATAATAGTACAATGAAAAAAATATATACATATATATATAAAATATAAATATATATATATATATATATAAAATATAAATATATATATATATATATATATATATATATATATATATATATATATATATATATATATATATATATAAAAACTCATGATGTTAAGTTGTCTATCTCGCCTTCATTCTTGCTGGATGGGTTCGGAGCCGACCTCGGCTCCGACTCGGCCACTCTAAAGCTTGAGAGTTGGTTCCACCGGCTCGAGGCTCCCCTTATATCCCACAATGCTAGGCGTGTATTACCTCAGATCTCGTTTGCCGCTACAGCGATCGAGGTGTTTGGTTTCTACCGGCTTCAGGTGAGTTATTGTAGAGTAAATTATAGTCTACTTAAACCCCTTTAATTTAAATTATTATTGTTATTTCCCTTAGCTTAGTGGATTTAGACCCTTTTTTCTTCTGTTATCCACCCTTTTTTTTTCCACAAAGAACTTATAAGTTCTTCCCTCAGGCCTTCGGGCCTTTCTATCCCCTTAGTGGAGTGTATGTGTTTTTTGTTAGGGATCTAAAAACTTGTGATACTATAATTTTTGAGTTAAACTTATGTAAAGTGTAATCAGTGTGTTTGAGTGTGTGTGTGGTTACACTTTCCTTGACAATGTCTAAGGACTCAAAGGTCTCAGGCTTCAAGAAGTGTGACTCGTGCTGTCAGAAAATGTCTCTGACAGACGGTCACACTTCTTGTGTGTACTGCCTGGGACCTTTACACCTGCAGGACTCTTGTGCTGTATGCCATGGCTTTAGCCCTAGAGTCCTGCAGGAAAGGAAAAACAAACTCATTTTAAGAGGTTTGCTTAAGCCTGAGGGTTCCCTTACTGCTACTTCGGGTAAACCCTCCAAGGCTTCAAAGTCCTCGACTCCAGCTTTTGAGTTGAGGCCTAAGGCTTCGAAACCTACTGCTACATCGGCTCCGGCTGGAGCCGATGAGTCTCTAACTACAGCTTCTGTGGTTCCCTCGGCTCCGGCTGGAGCCGAGGTATTGGAAATTCCTGGGTCGGCTCCGATCAGACCATCGGAGCCAACATCTAGAAAGAGGTCTAGGTCACCATCCCTTGGCTCCGTTCATTCGGCTCCAGCGTCTCCCTTGCTGTCTGAACGGAGCCATAGATCTCACTCCTCTAGATCATCGAGGCTTTCGGATCATGACCTTCAGAGGGTAGTGAGTCGACTTCTAATGTCCGAGGTACTGGCCCAAATGCTTCAGAGCCTGACTCATCAGTCGATGCTTCAACCTATTCCTCAAAATATTCCTCCTCCGACTCCTTTGAGCTCGGAGCCGGGGCGTTTCGGAACCGAGACTGTGGTAGCGTCGGAACCGATACAATTGTCTTCGGTTCCGTCGTCGGCTCCGATTTCTTCCTTTGAAGAATCTCGGCGCGACTTCCTCGTCGGCTCCGAGGGTTGAGTGGCATCGGACCCTTGTCCGACCCGCTCTCCCTCGGTGCTGCGCTGGTGAGTTTGGCTCCGACATCGGCCTCGAGCCATCACTGTCGGTGCCGAGGGAGGTTCTCAGCTTCTCGAGCGGGGACCTCTGGCTCTGCCTGACAGGGGTGCGTTCGAGGTCATGCGGAGTGTGTTGGAACCTGGTTCAACTCCAGAGTCGGCTCCGTCCGCCCCTCCCTCTTGGTGCCTCAGGTTATGTCTACTCTCCCTCATCCCAGACCGCAGAGAGCCAGCTCCTCAAGAATCCCCTGTGGGATTTCATCCTCTTCGAGGCCTCTCCTGAATTGGCAGGGGAGCCCCTAGGAAGAGAAAGTGTAAGAGGAAACACATAGACTCACCTGAGTCTGTCACCTCCGACACAGATTTAGAGGATTCGAGGGTTCCCCGTTCCCCTTCTGAAGATGTCTCCTTTGCAGACATTCTAGAGATCCTAAAACAGAGGGAAATTGGCCAGCCCTTAACCCTTGGAGGATGAGTCTGTGTATCTTGAGACGTTTGGCTCTCGCCCTTCCACCTCCTGGGTGTCCCCCCTTTGACCCCCTCATGCAGGTGGTAGCAAAAAGGCTTGGACGGCTCCTGACTCAGTGGACCCCACCCCCAGGAGACCTTCAAAGTTTATAACAGCACCAACAGACAAGCAATTTCTGACCAAAGGAGTTACTGTGGATGCTATGGTGGTAGCTGCTGCCACTAAGAAGGAACTAGCTGATCCTTCGGTACCTGTCCATCCTCCTAACAAGGAGTCTAGGTCTATGGATAGATGCGGAAGCGGATGTTTTCGTCAGCGACCTTTGCAATGCGTTCGCTGAACTACCTATGCCATTTCACTCGTCTTCAAAGAGACTTGATCAAGGAAGCGAGTGAGATGTTGAAGGATCCTACAACTGTGGGTTTTCAGGACAAGATGAACGCTCAGCTGGCTACCCTAAATTCTATAGCCAACTCCTCCATGCGCCTCCTTTCATATGCGGCTGATGGAGCGAGCAGAGCCGCACGGACAGGTGTCGCTTTACGCCGGCATGCCTGGATGCGACTATGCAATTTTGCGGACCCCTTTAAAACGTCTTTCACTAATTCCCCGTTTGATGGATCATCTCTCTTTGGTCCTCAAGTGAAAGAAACCTTGACTAGGTGCGAGACGGATGGCAAAACTCTTACTGCCGTCGGAGTCCGTTTTTCTACTCCTTCTAGACCTTACCCCAAAGGCCAGAAAAGTGGAAAATGTGGTTCCATAAACAATCTCAAGGGATTTGCCTGGCCTTTGACAGAGTCGGTTCCCCTCCAGTGGCAGAGGAGGGCACAACAATGGTAGGCGCCCCAGAGGCAGGGGGTCCAGAACCAGGGCAATCGAGAAACCTTTTCCGATAAGCCCTTCCAGCATCCCTGAGGTGTTGCCCGACTGTCCACCTTCGGAGGCAGTCGGGGGAAGATTGTCACTGTACCCAGATGCCTGGCTATCCCTAACTCAAGACAAGTGGGTACAGTCCATTTCCGAAGGCTATTCCATTCCGTTCTTTCGTATTCCAAATCAATCAAAAAAATCCCTTCCAGATGTTCCACCCGCTCAAAGGGATCAAGCAGCGTTGGAAATTTCAAAGTTGCTTGCAAAAAGAGCCATTCAGCCAGTGCCAGCAGACCAGCAAGGATCCGGAATCTACTCCAAATTCTTTTTGGTTCCAAAGAAAACAGGGGACTGGAGGCCCATCTTGGATCTCAGTATCTTGAACAAGTCGGTCAAGAAAACAAGATTTCGGATGGTCACGCTACAATCCATCCTACCCCTATTGGGAAAGGAAAACTGGATGTGCTCTATAGACCTCCAGGATGCGTACTATCATATAAAAATGAACAGACGCTCCAGGAGATTCCTCCGCTTCTGGCTGGGAACCAGTCACTTTCAATTCAGAGCCCTGCCCTTTGGTCTCACCACTGCCCCCCGGGTGTTTACCAAATGCATGGCAGTGATAGCTTCTCACCTGAGACGTCAAGGATTCCAGGTGATGTTCTTCATCTCACATTGCTGCAGTCCTTACTTATGGGTAGTCCGCTGTCCTCGGTCGGCCCGAATACCAAAGTATTAGGCTGACGTCGGTCACGGGCGCCTAGATCTGACATCAGAGCGTCAGGGTATAAAGGCGCATGACCGACGTCATATCCTCAGTCTTTTTTGCCGCATGGTCCGATGCAGAAGCAGAGTTGCAAGTGCGTTCGTTCTGAAATTTTTCGTTTTCGGAGTTTCAGACCGATACCAAGTTGGGCTAAGTACCCCGTTGGGGAATATTTTTGTTTTTTCTTGCCTCGGTTACTTACCGGATGTCAGAAAAAGTGAATAATTGTATTTCTTGTGGGAAACAGATACCGCATAGGGATTACCACTCTT